>NW_020954907.1:3404553-3412345 GCF_900497805.2 Vombatus ursinus | reverse complement strand
TGTCTGTGTTTGTATGTATGTATGTGGATAGACACACATATACACACATGTGTATATGTATGTATAATATATAAATAGCCAAAACATATTAATAATACTAGAATAGTTGATGTACATATAGAAAACTGTTCATTTTTGAAAATACACCACCACCAAAATAAAATAAAAAACAATTAATATAGAAGTGACATGTAACAGAAATAATATTTAATCCCATTAGGGCTCCACCTAATCATAAACCCCTTATATGTCCTAAATAGCACTTAATATAGCTTCCAAATTAAGAGAGTCTAAACAAAATATCAAAATTAGCCATTGATTATTTATGGATGACATAAATCTAATGATCCCACAAAATAACTTAAATAGAGCCTTCATCATTTATTCAATTACTCAATAAGCATCGATTAGGCATCCACTATGTGTCAGGTACTGTGCATAACATTAACATATAATTTGTCCCATAAACATTAAGCTAAAAGTTATAAAACTACAGATGTAGGTCAAATAACAATTGAGACCAAAAGATTCTGTATTGTATCTGGCGGCCACATTCAACCAATGGATGAGGTCAATACAAATAAATTCTTTGATATTCTCCAGAAAAGACACATCAAGCATAGAGATAACAAGGTGAGGAAAGGGGAATAAGCTGTTCATATCCCTACTATGTGTCAGTCACTTTACTTAGGACTTTTTACAAATATTATCTCCTTTGAATCTCACAACCTGAAAGGTATGAGCTATTATTATCCCCATTTTACAGTTAATGTAACTGAGACAGACAGAAGTTAATTGACTTGCCTAGGGTCATACAGCCAATAAATATCTGAATCCAGATCTGAACTCAGGACTTCCTGCCTCCAGGCCCAGCACTGTATCCACTGTGCCACCAAGAGTTTGTGTTGACAAGTTATGACCAGGTCATTGACATCAAATACCACAGAAGGATTATTCATAAGGGGACAAGAATTAGTGATCAACCATTCTGGAGAGCAATTTGGAACTATGCCCAAAGGCCTATAAAACTCTGCTTACCCTTTGAGTCAACAGTACCACTGCTAGGTCTCTAGCATCTATAGCAGCCCTTTTTGTGATGTAAGAATTGGAAATTGAGGGGATGCCCGTTAATTGGGGAATGGCAGAACAATGTAATGTTCTGGAATTTGAATGTAATGGAATACTGCTGTGCTATAAGAAATTATGGGCAAGCGGACTTCAGAAAAAACTGGAAAGACTTATATGGACTGATGTTAAGTGAAGTGAGCAGAATCAGGAGAACACTGTGTGCAGTAACAGTCACATTGCATGATGAATAACTTTGATAGACTCAGCTCTTCTCAGTAGTGCAAGGATCTAAGACATCTCCAAAAGGATCATATTGGAAAATGCTATCCACATCTAGAGAAGGAACTATGGAATCTGAATATATATTGAAGCATACTCTTTGCTCTATTTTTTTTTGTTGTTGTTTTGTTTTGTTTCTTCTTTCTTGTGGTTCCTCCTGTTGGTTCTGATTCTTCTTTACAATGTGACAAATGTGAAAATATGTTTAATATGAATATATACATAAAGCCTATATCAGATTGCATGCCATTTTGGGAAGGTGAAAAGGGAGAGAGGGGGAGAAAATTTAAAACTCCAAAGTTTATGGAAGTGAATGTTGAAAACTTAAAAACAATTAATTAAGGAATCAGTGATCAAAATAAATTGTACAAGGTAAGAGTGGATACTATGCCACCTGTTACTGCAAGTTGAAAAAGTTTAGCATCTACTAAATGCTTAGCAATATATCACCTAAAACATAGTGGTGGCTAAAATTATACATCAGAATTCATTATATTTCTGGTATTACGATATGTTGATGATAAATTCCCATACCACAAATATTGACCTCAAAATATTGTGGGAAATTCAATGAAAAAAATTCTGCTTCAACCAAAGCATTATGATAGACTGAACTCTTTTCCATAATTTCTCAGACATCACATTCATACTTGAGAACAATATTTGAAACATGTTGTGATCCCAAATATACATAATCTCCAAGCTACATGGAATGACTTTCAAATTTTCAAAGTATAGCAACCTAGCTGAGTTGAAAATCATGTAGTTATAGAATGAGGTACCCATCACGCCTGGCAAGCAATATGCTAGTGAGGTTGTAATGAGGATGCTTTTGTACTTTCAGTAAGTCTAGTGTAAAAGCTACATCTTAACATTTTTATTCAAATAGAAAGAACAGAGATTTTTATCCACTTATGGAGTGTTTTGTATAATATTGAATATAGGGTGTTCTGAAAGTCTTATGGCAGCAATAAGATTTTTGGGACACACTGTATAAAAGAATAAAAGGAGATCAACTTGTCCTAGAGTGATTTCTTTCCAAACTGCATCAAAAAGATGAGAAGAAAGGAAAAATCATAACACTGGAAAAAGAGGAGTGGCAAGGAACAGAATATGGAGTAGAAAAAAAAGAGAAAGAGGACAAGGAGAAGAAGGAGGAGGAGGAGTATGGTGAGGAAAAATAAAAGGAGAACTTTATGGGTGAGGAAACTGAGGGTCTGAAAGTTTAATCAATTTATTTATGTTCATAAAGCTAGTAAATATCTTAGATGGGATTCAAAGCTAGGTCTCCTGACTCCAATCCAATAACATTCCCACTAAAACATGCTGACAATGTCTATTCTGTATCTGAATCCTCATACCGTTCCTTATTACCAAAGGGATGTTGGATGCTACTTCATCCCTCCATGGCTCAGTTTTCTCATCTTTCATATAAAGGATTTCAACTAGGTGATTTTTTAAGGTATATTCTAACTAAATCTTATACTACAAAATTAAAGGAAGGAAGATTTGGTTCCAGGTAAGAATTATTTCCTAGTAATAAAAGTCATCTCAAAATGCAATGGACTTTCATGAAAAGTGGTGGGTTTGCCACTTTAGAGGTATTCAAGCAGAATCTACATGGTCACCTATCACGAATGTTGAAGTAAGGATTCATCCATTGGTTAGGAAATTGAACTAGATGACCTTTCATTTCCCATCCAGTTCTAGGACTTTACAATTCAAAATTCATTGGTTCCAAATGTAAATATGGTGGAAATAATAAAAGTAGATTTCCCCTACAAGGTATCTATTATTTTTGATGCAGCACATATATTTTCCAGGAACAGTATTATGATCTGGTTATGAGAGAGTTTTTTAAAGACTGTGAGATATCATGGCTGAGAACACAAATGGATGCTGCTATATTAGGAGAACTGATGTACACAAAGCGGAAGGCTTGGCTGCTTCTTCATGTTAGTGGGCTGACATTCTATTTACAAAATTTTAAAGGAGAAAAAACCCCAAAATTTCATTCAACAAATTTATGGATTCAATAACTGTTGCCATCTCAGACAGCAGGAATCACCAGGGATTTTTGTTTCCTTCTATGTGCTTATGCAGCAGAGAGGTGGAGAAACAAATGCTAAATATTCTGCAGTATTTATGAAATGTCAAAAGTGTTTTCCAGGGTAATTACATGAATATTGAATAGCCTCAATGAGATTTACAACACTGTAGAATGGATGTTTGAACCCTGATAATGAGGTTGCTTCCTGCCAAATCCACTCTTGTCAGCTAAGAAATCTTGGTAAAGGGGGTCTGCATTGGCCAGAACTGATGAGACCCCCCAATTGGCATTGAAAAAGCTAAGCCCAATGCAAATTTGCCTACAGATGCCATCACAGCTGGGAAGAATTGGCTCTCCATAAGCAATTGATCAATCAAGGATCAGGTATCTAACCTAGGCACGTCTGGGTTGTGCATTGAGGCTGTATCGGGACTGGATGGTCATTAAATATCCCACAATAATTCTGAAAGTAATAAAGTCAGGATGTGGCACAATTTTTTTGAGTTTCTCCATAAAGGTGAGAGGGAAGGGAATTAGCAATTATATTGCACCTACTATGTGGCAGGCATTGTGCTAAGCACTTTACAAATATTCTCTAACTTAATCCTTACAACAACTTTGCCTTATAACTGCTCTTATCTTTTCCATTTTAGTTGAGGAAACTAAGGCAAACAGAGGTTAAACAACTTGCCCAGGGTCCCACAACCAGTAAGTATCTGAGGCTGGATCTAAACTCAGATCTTGCTGGTTCCAGGCCTAATACTTTGTTCACTGTGCAACCTAGCTGCTTTGAAACAAAGGCCTGTTTCTTTCTTAACAATAAAAGGGGTAGCTAAGTGGTGCAGTGGTTATACTTCTTCAGTATATTCTGTGATAAAATATAAACTATTTAACTTAGTGTTTAAAGTCTTTCAAAATCTGGCTTCAGCCTACTAGACATTTTTTTTCATGTCACTCCCCTTTGCACATTCTACATTTCAAAGTTATTACTCAAATTTGACATCCCCTTTACTATCTCAGCTTTTGCATCACCCCATTCAAATGTGTAATACATCTCTTCAAGTCTACCTGTCCAAATCCTTAGCTTCCCTCAAGGGTCAGCTTAGGGGAATTTCCTATGGTGAACCCCCCCCCATTCTCCTAGTTGGTAGTTATTTGTCCTTCATTAAATTATTTTCTATTTCCTTAAGGGAAACCATTGAGTCCCTCCCAGTATATTTATTGTGATTACAGAATCTAAGGGACAAGTTGTTGAAATGAAGTGTCAAGGACACTGGCGTGTGAAACCTGTGGCCTTCTAGGTCCTTGGGTGATGTCTTTTGACTGAGTCTATATTTTACAGAACAAATCCTTTTATTGGGGGGATTCAATCAAAGGACTGTACTTGAGGATCAAGAGGGCCACAGGTGGCCTCTAGGCCAAAGGTTCCCCACCCCTGAAGGTTTTTCACCTTTCAGGCTTAGAGTATACTTGCATTCATAACTTATAAAGGATTTCGACTTTTCAAATTTGAATTGGATCATTATAACGGCCATGAACCTAGGAGTGGCCCGCATTTATTCATAACTTGTCTAAGAAGATAAAATAAGTGTTTACACATTCCACAAAGGAGATTTCAAGAAGTTCTTCACTCAAGGTTGAGGAAAGTAAAGATCAGCTAACCATAAGCTTGAAAAAATCTCAGTCAAGAACCCGGAGGCCTTTGAAAAGCCAAGTTGACTAGCTCTTCAGTAAGTTGAGGATGTCATCTTTGCCACATGAGAGAAAATAATCTTTGGCAGAAGAAAGGCAGCTATGGAGGAATAAACCTACTCTTAGAAGGAATATTTCTTTGGTTTTTGCCTTATGCATCTTCCAGAGTCCAGTGGAGAGGCAAGAAGTCATTTTCCTTACATCTCTTCCTGCTTTAGCAATAACATCTGTCAGCAGAACAACTTTTCCCATAGATGTCATGCTTAACAGAGAAAAGGGTCCAAACTTTGAGCTATGAAAAGGGGCAGGTCCAGGGAGAAGATAAGAGTGATCTGCCCAGAAAAGATGGGCGGGAACTCAAAAGAAGCAGCATGAGTATACCACAAGAAGAGAAAAGCCATCTAGGTCCAAAGGTTTGAGGTCTTTTTTTGGTCACATGTTCTCGATATGTGTGTTTCTCTACAAGTGTTATCTTTGTATATGCCTGGCATTCAAGGCCCTGTACCATCTAGATGCGCCCTCTCTTTACAACTTCTCCCATATTATTCCTTTTCACATACTCTTTCCTTTAGCAAAACTGGACCTCTACTTCCTATATATGTCTCCTTTCCTTCTTTCTGGTGCCATGCCTTTGCTCATCCTGTTGACCATACTTAAAATCCACTCTTCCTCTTCTGTTTGGACTCTGACACATTTGTTCACATTCACCTCAAATACAACTCCTTCCATATCATTCTCTTCCTATAACAATCTTTTTTGCCCTTCATATTATATATAACTAACTCTTTACAATTCTCTGATGCACTATTAAAGTAATATAAATTGTTTTAATTGTAAGTGTCTTATGCACAGATTAGATTATAAATCCATCATTGGATAGATTGTGTCTTATTTAAACTTCATATCTTTCGGAGCACTTAACACAATAATGTGTGCACACAGTAGATGTTTACTAAATCTTTGCTGAATGATTAAATGCCTTTTTAGAAGATTAACAAGATAAAAGATATGGTGAAAATAACACTAGATTTGGAATCAAAGGAATTAGATTCAAATTTCTACTCTGACACTTATGTGACCTTGGTTACTTAGCCTCTATAGCCCTCCATTTCATCATCTATATAATGAAGAAGTTAGACCAGATCTGAAGTCTCTCCTGGCTCAAAATCTATGATCCTTAAATGGATTACAAAAGTGATAAAAAATTATAGTGAAAAGTGAATGAAACACCTTTATGTAAAGTGAAATTATTATTTCAAATGCTTTATAAATTCATATTTTATTTTATTTTAATTTATTTAGTATTTTATATTTCCACAGTTACATGTAAAAACAATTTTTAACATTAGTTTTTAAAACTTTAAATTCCAAACTCTCTCTCTTTCTACCCCACCCCATTGAGAATGCAAGCAATTCAATAGAGGTTATACATGTGCAGTCATGCAAAACATTTCAACAATACTCATGTTGTGGGAGAAAAAGTACACAAAAAAACCTAAAGAAAAATAAATAAAGTAAAAAAAATGTATGTTTCAATCTGCATTCAGACACCCTCAGTTCCTTCTCTGGGGATGGATAGCATCCTTCATCATAAGTCCTTCAGAGCTGTCTTGGATCATTGCATTGCTTGAAATGGCCAAATCATTCACATCCAATCCTCACACAATACTGTTGCTACTTTGTACATAGTACATTTCACTTTGCATCAGCTCATGTAAATCTTTCAAGGTTTTTCTGAGAGTGTACTGCTCAACATTTCTTACAGTACTATATTATAATTATGTCTTCCATCACAATTACATGCCATAATTTGTTCAGCCATTTCCCAGTTGATGGGTACCTCCTCAATTACCAATTTGCTGCCAAAAAGAGCTTCCATACATATTTTTGTACATATAAGCCCTATCCCTTTTTGGTTTTTTGGGGTACAGACCTAGTAGTGGTACTGTGAGGTCAAAGAGTGTGTGTGGTTTTATAGTCCCTTGGACATAGTTCTAAATTGCTCTACAGAATGGTTAAATCAATTCACTACTCCACCAACAGTACACTAATGTCTCATTTTTCCCAGGTCCCCTTCAAAATCAATCATTTTATTTTTCTGTCCTATTAGCCAATCTAATAGGTATGAGGTAGTACCCCAGAATTGTTTTAATTTGCATTTGTAAAATCAATAGAGAGTTAGAATATTTTTATGGCTATAGATAGCTTTGATTACTTCATCTGAAAACTGTTCATATCTTTTATCATTTGTCAATTAGGGAATGGCTCTAATATTTTATAAATTTGACTCAGTTCTCTATGTATTTGAGAAATGAATCCTTTATCAGAGAATCTTCCTTCAATTTTTTTTAATATATTTCTTTTATCTACCCTAATAATGAGAAAGTTCCTATGAGTTACAAGTATCATCTTCCCATACAGGAATGAAAACGGTTTAACCTTATAAGTACCTTATGATTTCCCTTTACTGTTTACTTTTTTATGCTTCCATTGAGTCTTCTATTTGCAAGTAAAAGTCTCTATTCAGTCTCTATTCACCTTTTCATCAAGAATGCTTGAAAGCCCTCTATTTCATTGACTATCAATTTTTCCCCCTGAAGTGTTATACTCAGTTTTGCTGGGTAGGTGATTCTTCGTTGTAATCCTAGCTCCTTTGCCCTCTGGAATATTGTATTCCAAGCCCTTCTGTTCTATAATTTAGAA
>NW_020954907.1:3393867-3404543 GCF_900497805.2 Vombatus ursinus | reverse complement strand
ATAATTTAGAAACTGTTAAATCTTTTGTTATCCTGACTGTGGCTCCTAGATACTTGAATTTTTTTTTTCCTGGCTGCTTGCAATATTTTCTCTTTGACCTGGGAGCTCTGGAATTTGATTATAATATTCCTGGGAGTTTTCATTTTGGAATTTCTTTCAGGAGGTGATTAGTGGATTCTTTCATTTTCTGTTTTACAATATGGTCCTAGAATATGAGGACAGTTTTCCTTGCAAATTTATTGGAAGATGATTTCTAGGCTCTTTTTTTTTGTCATGGCTCATGGCTTTCAGGTAGTCCAATAATTTTTTAAATTATCTCTCCTGGATCTATTTTCCAGGTCAGTTCTTTTTCTAATGAGATATTTCACATGTTTTGTTTGGTTTGGTTTGGTTTTGTTTTATTGTTTCTTGATTTCTCATAAAGTCATCAGCTTCCATTTGCTCAATTCCAATTTTTAAGGAATTATTTTCTACAGTGACTTTTTGTACTACCTTTTCCATTTGGACTATTTTACTTTTTAAGGAGTTTTTTTTTTTTTCTTCAGGGAATTTTTGTCCCTCTTTTCCCATTTGGCCAATTCTGCTTTTCAGAGCATTCTTCTCCTTATGGGCTTTTTGTACCTCTTTTACCATTTGGCCTAGTCTATTTTTTAAAGTGATATTTTCTTCAGTATTCTTTGTGTCTCTTTTACCAAGCTGTTGACTCATTTTTTTTTCATGATTTTCTTGCTCATTTTAATTTCTCTCTCCAATTTTTCTTCTTCCTCTCTTACTTGATTTTCAAAATCCTTTTTGTGTTCTTCCATGACCTGAGACCAATTCTTATTTTTCTTGGGAGGCTTTGGATGTAGGAGCTTTGACTTTATGATACTCTGAATGTGTGTTTTGATTTTCCTTGTCACCACAGTAACTTTCTATGGTCAGAATTTTTTCTGCTCTTTGCTCATTTCCTCAGCCTATTAATTGACTTTGAACTCTTGTGAAAGTAGAGCTCTGCTTCCAGAGTGGAGGTTACACTGCCTCAAGCTTCAGAGGTTTTGTTCAGCCATTTTTAGAAATACATCTAGGGATCTGTAAGTTTTCAGTTCTTCTAAGGTGGTAGGATCTAAGGAAAGATGTGGCCTGTGTTGTGGTCTGTGAGTGACCACAAACATTATTTTCTGCCCTGGCACTATGAGGAGGGTCCCCACACCACTCTGGTCACAAGCTCTGGTGTGGTAGTGCACCTCCTTGCCCTGGGACTGTCACCTAGGGCTGCAACCTGAATTCAAGCAGCAAAGCAACACAGTCTTGCTTCAGTGTTAGCAAAAAGACCCCAGTAATGTCCTCCTGAGAAGTTGTTTCACCCCTTTATGGTCTGGTTGGCTGAGAGCTCCAGAAGCATCTGCTGCCACTCTTGAATCAGTGGTTTTCAAGGCTTTCTCCTGGTTTGCTGTGGCTGGGGCTGGGCTGGTGCAACCTGTACTGGGTTGTGCTCCACCCTCATCCAGGTGCAGCAGATCTTTCTTGCTGATCTTATAATTTGTCTTTGGTGTCTGTTGGCTGAGAAGTCTAGAAACTACTACTACTGCTGCTGACTCAGTCACCCGAAGGCCTGCTCATAGTTTGCTGGGACCATGCTGGTGTGGCCTGCTCTGGACTGCACTCCTCTCTCATCTTGGTGTAGGAGACCTTTCTTGCCAACCTTCTAAGTTGTCTTGAGCTGGAAAATTGTTTCACCCCATCTTTTTGTGGGTTCTGCTTCTCTAGAATTTGTCTAGAGACAGTATTTAAGGATATTTTTTTAAAATTAATGAATTTATTTTTAGTTTCCAACATTCACTTCCACAAGATTTTGAGTTACAAATTTTCTCCCCATCTCGTCCCTCCCCCCACCCCAAAATGGCATGCATTCTGAATACCCCTAATCTGCCCTCCCTTCTATCTCTCCCCCCCTTCTCTTCTCCCTTTCCCATTCAATTTCTCTGTAGTGCAAGATACATTTCTATACCCCATTTCCTATATATCTTTTTTCCCAGTTACATGTGAAAATTTTTTTTAATTTTTTTATCTTTTCTTTTGAAATTTTGGGTTCCAAATTTTCCCCCTTCCTCCCTCCCCACTCACCCTCATTGAGAAGGCGAACAACTCAATACAGGTTATACATGTGTAGTCATTCAAAACACTTCCATAGTAGTCATGTTGTGAGAAACTAAATATATTTCCCTTCTTCCAAACTTGCCCCCCCATTTGTTCTATTCTCTCTTTTGACTTTCTTCCTCTCTAGAAGTGTTTGCTTCTGATTATCCCCTTCCCCAATTTGCCCTTCCCTCTATCATCCTCCTGCTCTTCTGTCCCCTTCCCCCCTATTTTCTGTAGGGTAAGATAGACTTCTATACCCAATTGAGTGTGTATGTTATTCTCTCCTGAGCCAAATCCAATGAGAATAAGATTCATTCATTCCCTCTCAACTTCCCCCTGTTTCCTCTCCACTGCAAAAGCCTCTTCTTTTCTGTTTTATGTGAGATAATTTACCCCATTCTACCTCTCCCTTTCTACTTTTCCCAGTATAATCCTCTGTCACCCCTTAATTTTATTCTCCAGATATTACCCCTTCATCTTCAACTCAACCTGTGCTCTCTCTCTCTCTTCATGATTCTCTTGAGTCTTGTAATTGAAAGTCAAATTTTCTGTTCAGCTCTGGTCTTTTCAACAAGAATGCTCAAAAATCCTCTAATTCACTGAATGTCCAATTTTTTCCCCTGCAGGTTTATGCTCAGTTTTGCTGGGTAGGTGATTCTTGATTGCAATCCTATCTCCTTTGTCTTCCAGAATATTATATTCTAAGCCCTGTGGTCCCTTAATGTAGAAGCTGCTAAATCTTGTGTTATCCTGATTGTGTTTCCACAATACTTGAATTGTTTCTTTCTGGCTGCTTGCAATATTTTCTCCTTGACCTGGGAGCTCTGGAATTTGGCTACAACATTCCTAGGAGTTTTTCTTTGGGGAGCTCTTTCAGGAGGTGATCGGTGGAGTCTTTCTATTTCTATTTTGCCCTCTGGTTCTAGAATATCAGGACAGTTTTCCTTGATAATTTCTTGAAAGATGATGTTGAGTCTCTTTTTTTGATCATGGCTTTCAGATAGTCCAGTAATTTTTAAGTTCTCTCTCTTGGATCTATTTTCCAGGTCAGTTGTTTTTCCAATGAGATATTTCACATTGTTTTCTAATTTTTCATTCTTTTGGATTTGTTTTATGGTGTCTTGATTTCTCATAAAGTCACTAGCTTCCAATTGCTCCATTCTAATTTTTAAGGAAGTATTTTCTTCAGTAATCTTTTGGACTGCCTTTTCCATGTGGCCAATTTTGTTTTTTAAGGCATACTTCTCCTCGTTGGCTTTTTGGACCTCTTTTGCCCTTTGGGTTAGGCTATTTTTTAAGGTGTTATTTTCTTCAGTATTTTTTTGGTCTCCTTTAGCAAGCTATTGACTTGTTTTTTCTTGATTTTCTTGCATCACTCTCAGCTTTTCCTCTACTTCTCTTGCTTTTCAAAATCCTTTTTGAGTTCTTCCATGGCCTGGGACCAAGTCATATTTTTATTGGAGGCTTTGGATGTAGGAGCTTTGACTTGGTTGTCTTCTTCTGGTTGGATGTGTTGATCTTCTTTGTCACCAAAGAAAGATTTTATGGTCTGATTCTTTTTGCGCTGCTTGCTCATGATCCCAGCCAATTACTTGAGTTATAAGCTCTTTGGTAAGGTAGTGGTCTGCTTCCAGTGTGGAGAATGTACTGTCCCAAGCTTTGGGGGTTTTGTGCAACTGTTTTCAGAGATACTTCTAGGGACTTGTAAATTTTCAGTTCTTCCAACGTGCTATGATCAAGGGTGAGGTGTTTTCTCCTTCCCTGGCCTGTGCTCCGGTCTATGAGAGACCAGAAGCACTCTTTTTTGTCTTGGAACTATGAAGAGGATTTCCTCTCCACAGCCACTACAAGTTCCACCACACCAGCACTCCTCCTCACTCCAGGACCACCACCCAGAACTGTGACCCAGATCCAGGTATGGGTAAAGCAAGATAATTCTGCACCAGCAAAGAAATCCCTGCAATCCCCATCTGATCAGTCACTTGATTCCCCCTCAGTCTGTGGGCCAGAAGCTCAGGAGGTGGCTGCCCCCCTGGGGGTGCACTTGGGAAGTGGGATTGGAAGCCTGTACTTCTGTCTCACCATAGAAACAGACTTTTCCTACTGACCTTCAAAGTTGTCTTTGGCCTTCATGGCTTAAGAAGTCTGGAAACTGCCACAGCTGCCCAAGATTCAGTCCTCTGAGGCTTGCTCCAGGTTCACTGATGCCTCCATGCCCATTCCCAACTGTACTCCTCTCTGAGGCCAGCATGATAAACCTTTCTGATCAACCATTCAGGTTGTTTTGGGCTGGAAAATTGTTTCACTCTATCTTTTTGTGGGTTCTACTGCTTTAGAATTTGTTTAGAGCCATTTTTATAGGTATTTGGAGGAGTTTGGGGGAGAGGTCAAGCAAGTCACTGCTTCTACTCCACCATCTTGCCTCTGCCCCCCTATTTAAAGGTATTTGGAGGGGTTTGGAGGAGAGCTCAGGCAAGTTCCTGCCATCTTGGCTCTGCTTCCTTGAATTTATATTCTATATGGTAATTTTATATAATTATTTTCAGTGTATACCAGCATGGTAGTTTTTTTTTTGTTTCTTTTTTTTTTTACCCTCCTTTTATATTCAGTGGCTTCCTTCAAATTTCAGTTTAATTATCACCTCTTATGTGAGGCCTTTCCTGATTCACACAACTATTACTGCCCCTCATATTACTTTGCATATATTTTATGTACTTATTTAGCTGTGTATTCATTGTTTCCCCAAGTAAAATGTAATCCTCTTGCTTTCAAATATAGCTGAACCTCTTCATATCTTCACCAACAATAAATTAGTATGCTTGTCTTTGGCAATCTGTCTTACCTTGACTATTTCCATCATTTATCATCATTGCCAATCTATTAAGTGTAAGATGAAATTTGAAAGTAGAACAGAAAAGTCATCAATTGTTTTCTTTATTTCCCCAGTGATTTACATGTAGTAGGCTCTTTAGAATCGATCAATGACTTCCTTACAGGGCTGTGGTCTATACTTAGAAAATGGCTTAAATTTGGACCAGTTTGATATATAGTATTGTTTTTTTTTCATTCTTATTTCACTTTTCTGGTGAATGGTCATCTATGCATGTTATATATTATGTAATTTTATAAAGTGTTCTGCTCTCCAAAATAAAACTGCATTTCTCTTTAAAAATCCAGACTTCTTATTAACTCAGACTAGCCTCAATATCTAGCTCAAGCATTAGGATGACACTGGGCTATAGGAAAGGTGGATGTGACTTCCAAACCCAAATTCTTATCAGCACTTTTAATAACTGTAATTAGTTTAGGACAGATGATAGTGGATGGAATCACTCTTGTTATTAATCATTAAGGTTAATCAATCATTAACCCTAAAGGTATTGATGAGTTCTCACCATGCATTTAAAATAGATTAATAAACTGCTTGCAAGTGGAAAGCCCCTTCCACAGAAGTGATGGATTCCTGAACTGTTGGTCTCATTTAAATACAATGATGTAAAAAAAATATGGCAAGGGATTTATGAACTGGTCATCATATGTCTGAGACAGGGAAAGACAGAGAAAGCAAGACCCAAGAACTGTGATATATCTCCTGCACCTTAGAGGGTATGCGTTTGTGAAGTGACATACCTAGTCCAAAGGGTGTACAGGGTGTTCAGGAAGGACTATCACCTCTGGTGTGTGTGCTTGCTGAGCCCTTTCTAGTACTGCTCATCCATCTTTATTATCCTCTTCCCACCCAACTTTCACTTGTGGCTCCAAGAAACTTTAGCAATCTTGTAAAACTTTCTCAGCAGATGAGATAAATCAGGTTGAGGGTAACCAAACAGGCCTCAAACCTTTTAGTGAGTTAGAGGGATGTCTACTCTCCATGCATGTGAATACTTTCCCTGGCAGAATGGTCAGATGAGAACAGTTTCTTCCAATGGCCATGAAGGCAGCTGAAGGAGGTGTTGCAGAGCACTTAGAGCTTGGTTAGGCGTGAAAGATGTCAAGGTCTTCTACTGCCTCATGAATCCCCTTGACTTTTGTCTTGACACTGGACTTTGATAACTCTGGAAGAGATAATGAGTCTGACAACTTCATGCTGCTCTGCCTTACTTAAATCTAATTCCTTTACAAGTCAAGACATCACCCTGGTATGTCATTGGTCCTCTTTGAAAAAGAAGTATGAACAACAACAAACCAGTCTGAACTCCTGGATGACAGTATGTATTTGGCCTGGTCTGAATATACTCTTTGATATGTACCTTATAAGCATACCTCTGAGAAAAAGGAAAAAAAAAATGGAGCAAATTGTAGCAAGAAAAAGAAGGAAGGAATATTCTGGCCCTTTGACAATGCTTTCTAGACAATTTGTATCAGAAAACCTGCTCGTGTCTCTGAGACCTTTTTGGGTAAGCACTTTAAAAGTACCTGAAGCCATATTTCCTCACAGGCAGATTTCTGTTGTGATCTGATCTTCATGACTAACTCACTCTCAGTATCCATAGGCAGGCTGAGGCTAATGGGATTCCTCCTCAGAGATTCTCACTCTCCTAGAGCTACAAAGTCAGGTATAACTCTCAACCTTAACCCAGCCCAGCATCAAAGAGATGGGGGACCTAAAAAGGTGAACCAGTCATGTAGTGAGAAAGAGCTCATATGTTGCATTGGCACTCTTTTAATGTTAAAAGGCCTAAAGGAAGCCCTCCCCCTTCCCCCACAGAAGAACATGGAGAAGAGTCACACAAGCTGGGAAAGCATGGAGGATTTGTGATCACTGCCACTGTAGAGATGCACATCAAAGAGATCACTGATCCACTGAAAATATGAATTATATGAAGACCCAACTATCAGTATTCTTTTCCTCCAGATGTTAAAAGCAGCTGCAATAAAAGGGATTGTAATGGTTAGTTGGTTGATGTTGTTTAGTCATTTTAGTCATGTTGGACCTTTTGTGACCAGCTCTTTTTTACAGATGAGAAAACTGAGGCAAAGAGGTTTAAGTGACTTGCCCAGAGTCACACAGCTAGTAAGTGTCTGAGGCTGGATTTGAACTCAAGTCTTCCTGACTCTAGCCCTGTCCAGTTCACTCTATCCATTTAGCTGTAATGGTCCACCCATTGCCAAACACTACTATGGTGCCTTCACCCTCCTTAAGCCATGCCTGTTGTATGCCACTTAGCAGAGGAACAATTGTTTCAACTTTTACATGCCTCATTGTTATAACACTCCATGCATGGTATTAAGTATTTCTGCACTTCATTTGCTCCTAATCGCAGGAATAGAAAGAGCAAAGACAGCTAGAAAATTGGTGAGTTACATAAAATCCTTTGAGAAGGAATGTGGGCCGAACTCCAAAATATTACAGGATTCAATTACTCAAAACGTCTACAGAATGACCATTCCTACAGAAACTAACCCAAGATGTGTTAGAGGGCTGGAAGAGGCCCCTCACTGCACATATCTCAGCAAATTAGCCATTCAGTTGCTAGAGATCCTGGAAAGAAAGCTTACCAGATGGTTCAACTGGAAAAAAAATTCATCTGGTTGTCTAGGAGTGTATCAACCCATTTAATTCCCAGGAACACATAGCTAGCAATGTAGAGGGCCACCCAAACACTCATATGATGTATCCTAAGATATAGATAGGTAGATAGATAGATAGGTAGATAGTTAGAGATATAGGTATAGATATAGATATATAGATATATAGATTTAGGCTTAACAGAAAGAAGAATGTTTGCTGCAAATTAGTTTGGGGCCTCTCTGTTACTGGTGATCGGTCACAGAGACAAATGTTGAAAACGCTCCATTATTTTCAGCTCTCTCTAACACTACATCACCTGTTTCTATGTGTGTAAATTGGTGCCTTGAAGGACTTGTCTGACTTTTTTCCAAGTGCTTCCTAGGCTTCCCTAGGAGGAGAAATGTGACAAATATGCATACGTGCTTTAGTCCAGGCTGAGAATACAAAGGTCCATGGAAGAGTCTGTCCTGGGCAGAAGCCAATTTAAAGCTTCCAGCACTGAATATATCATCTTCATTTCAAACATATTCTACTTGGTCTGTGTGTCTGGTCCAAATCTTTAAAGAAATATTATGGGAGTGAGAAGATGATCTCCCTGCAATGTGAGAAGGGCCAGGGAAAGCTAATGTCTTACATGGAAAATAAGTGGTGGATATTGTCATAAGTTCCCCAAGGGCAGAGGTGATATTTTCTAATCGGGCTGATTCTGGCATTCTATTTCACATGGCCCCTCACTAGCACACAAGGATACAGGTACACACACAACAAGCACTTTCATGCTGGTGTATTGTGAAGTATTGCCTCAGGGGCTCACATTTACCCCCATCAAAGCCAATGGATAGCACATACACAATCATTCAGTTCAAATGCACTCTGGCTGCTGTTCCTTCTAATGGCACATTTGGAAACTTGCCTCCCAGTGTTGGAGGAACACTTTTTTTTTTCAGGAATAACATTTCATGCTAAAACAAAGATAGTTTAAAAAAATGGAAAAAATTCTTTGGTGTCTGTAAGTTCAGTTCTCTTTTGAATTGGGAACAGCTAGTGTTTTATTCTGACAAGTCAAAGGATTTCTTTGAAAGAGAAGTTGGTTTGAGGTTGGCAGTTCTGCTAAGGAAGGTTCAATGAGAATGACAGCAAGAACAGACAACTTTGTAGGCTAAAGAACAGGAAGGGAGAAAATCCACTGAGGAGCTACTATGAGCTCAGTCCAACACAAAGAGCTATGTGGAGATACTCCAAAAATTCAACAACTACCTCAGGCAAGAAAAGCAGAGACCAGAGAGCCTAGTGGCCCACTTGAGTCGCAGATATGTACATAAACCAGATTCCTCCTTCTCAGTCTCCTTTGTAAGCTCATCAATCATGCCCTGCAGCCTTTTCCCCTAGGAATCTGTCCTATGGTCTTCCTCTCATATCTGCCTACATGTTGCTTGCTGTTCTCATGAACTCTCATTGAGTCAATTATCATTTCTGCATAGAACACAAAAAGTATACATATTCAGCCCTCATTTGCCTCTTAAGTTTCCAATCTATTTGTCCAGCTGTATTCTAGACATCTCCATGTAGATGCCCCATAGGCATCTCAAACTCAGCACTTCAAAAACAGAAATCACACTTCCCACCCCACCCCAAGCCCATCCATACCCTTAATTTCCAATTTTGGTTGGGTCACCACCATTCTTCCAGTTCCCTTGTTTTTTTGAACTGGGATTTAATCTTAACTCTTCACTATCACCATCTCCCCATATCCACTCAGATGAGAAATTTTTCCCAGTTCAACCTCCTTAACATCTCTTGTGTACGTCCCTTTTCCTTCAGCTCACATTAAAACTGTCCTAATCCAGGGAATTACCTCTTGCCTAGGCTCTGTCAGAGGTCTCCTAATTCATCTTCCTTTATTTATTCTTTCCTTTCTTTAATCCATTTCACACAGAGAGTTATCACAATGATTTCCTTAAATTCTAGGTATGATCATGTCATTCCTTTTCTTAAGAAGTTATAATAGTTTCCTATTCTCTTTAGAAGAAAAAAAACAGATTGTTTGCCTGGAATTGAATGATTTTTCACTCTCTGGCCACATTCTGTTACTCTCACTTACACACAAACTCTTGCTGAACTGGATTATTTGATGTTTCCTCTATACAACACTCCACCCCCTGCCACCATAGAACACTCTCCATTTCTCAACTTCCCATCTTGGAATCTCTAATTCTCTTCTAGGCTAACCTCCTAGAAGAAACCTTTTCTAATTTCCACCTCTAGTTATTAATGTTTCTGTCTTCATTCCCACTAAAGTTACTAAGATTTCTGTGTATATATGTGTGTATATGTGACATATGTATATATATATATATGCATATATACACATATACACACATATGTATGTATCTAGAATTTACTAATCTTTAAATGTTATTTCTTACTAGGACAATGTTATTATTATTATTGTTGTTGTTGTTGTTGTTGTTTATATAGGGCTTACTATGTGCCGACACTGTGCTAAGACTTTCCAAATATTATCTCATTTGATCTTCACAGCAAACCTGGGAGGCAGATGCTGTTTTTATTCTCATTTTATGTTGATGAAACTGAGGCAAACAGAGGTTAAGTGACTTGTCCAAAGTCACACAGCTAGTAAGCATCCGAGGCAAGATTTGAATTTGGGTCTTCCTGACTCCAAGCCCAGGACGCTATCTGCTGCATCACTTAGATGACTCTGTAAACTCCTTGAGAGCAAGGACTATGTCCCTTCTGTATTAGTATGTCTTGTGTTTAGTACAGCAACCAATATATCAGTTCCCTATTAAATGTATTCTGAATTACTAAATGCAAATTTTAATTTGGTCCAGAATGTTCCAATGAAAAGAATCATGGATTTGGAATCACTAGACACATCTCTGACACTGAATATCTATGTGATATTGAACAAGCGGGCCTCAGTTTCCTCATTTGTAAAAGTAAAGAGCTGAAGTTAACAACCTTGAAATTCCATTCAATCATCTCCTCAGTAAAATGGAAATAATAACATCTGTAATTCTTG
>NW_020954907.1:3380157-3393857 GCF_900497805.2 Vombatus ursinus | reverse complement strand
ACAGGAGTCCACAAGTTCAGAGTTACAGAAGCAGCTTAGTACATCCTTGCTGACTGATAAAAAGATAAGCCAAACTGCTCTGTGGGTCAGTGGAGTCCTGTTAAAATGGAGATGGCCATATCTAGTACTTGAGCATTAATAAAGTTCAATCTACTTCTCCAAAGTCAAATTCATCAAATCATAATCCATCTCCTCTAACAGGAAAGTCTGTCTTTGAAGTTCCTTTAGGTTGCGTCCCTTGATGTGACAATATATGGTCACCTCCCTGTAAAATTTCACAATGATGAAGTAGAGTAGGCGTCTGGCTCCTGTGCACACACTATCAGTTTGCTCAAATGGTGTCATCCATGTTAAAGATGCCGAGGAGTTACTTCTAGAAGTACAAGGACTGGAATATGTATGGGCATTCTATGTTGAACTACCATATGCACAGGAGGAGGTGTTTTTCCATTGATCATGTAGCTGGAACTCAACATCTTCAAAGCAGTAGAAATAATGGCAGCCATGGATTTACTGCAACTGTGTCTGGGAGAATAAGGTATCTCCCTCATTGATGGCTAGTCAGATCATTCCATAATGAGGGAAAGTCTCAGTGTCATCTTCTTCCCTCTTTCCCCACAACATCATAAGGCTGCTAAGAAAGTGGTTGGAGTTGTCCAATTTTCCCTTTGCTTTTTTACATTTCAAGTGTAAACTGCGGAGACTCTGATCTGGGGCAGCAGAATACTCTGTATGGATCTGGGATTCCACAAATACAGGCCAAGACCACAGCCATCCCTGAAGAGCAGGGGTAAGGACTCCAGATCAGTAGAATCCAGCAGATAGTGCCTTTCAACATCGGCTTGGTGGAACCAATAATATATAGGAACTCAGCTAAATGTCTTGTATATTTCCCCTCCACACTCCCTTTATGGTGGTGTAAAGGAAATAATGCCCTGAGATGTAAAAGGAGGGCATTTGTACATTCATTCCTATTTAGTATTTGTAGTAAATTTTCCCTTGTAAAAACTACTTTATTTTAGTGATTAAATGGACCCAGGGTTCTAGACACTGAACAACTAAAATGAGAGGAACACATGTGCCTGAGGAGGGTGGCTGAGAACAGAGAAATATCCCCAAACCCCCTTAGGGTATGCAAGAACCTTGGAGGGGATATATAACAGGGCTAGACCTGTGAGAGTGGGGCCAGAGTCAACCATGCTACAAAAGAACGCCATTGAAGTTTATTGCATAAGGAAAGAACAAGATTATAGATGTGCTTTAGGAAAATCACTTAAAAAATATGTGAAGGATGGATTGAAGTGGGTAGAAACTAGAGGATGGGAGACCAATTAAGAGGTTATTGAAAGAGTCGAATTGAAGAGCAGTGAGCCAGATGCACAGAAAGAATGATGAATCTATGTATCTTTGAATTGAGAGAAGGGGACAGAAAGGAGACATATAGTTTGAAAGACAAGATTTTGCTGGTTCTTGAATATGTGGTGTGAGTGCAAGTGAGGAGTCAAGGTTGGCACTGACATAGCGAAATTGGAAGACTAAAACAATTGTGGTTCCCCTACGGGAATGGAAAAAGTGACGAGGAACGGCTTCAGAGGGAGGATAAAGTAATGAAATTCAACTTGCATCCCATTCAGGACTGTTTACCCTGGACGGTTTACTCTGTCTCACTCCAAATAAAAAGGGAGAGGAGAGGTCCCATTCACAGTCTTTGCATCAAAACAGAGATCTTGCCCTTCAGGTTCGGCCTACTGTAGACACAGGTGATCTGAATGGAGGCAATGGAAGTGCTGGAGATTTTCCCAATATCTCTTGAAAAGTTGTTGTAATGAATGCCTAGGCCATATTTAGGTTATAACAGCCCTAAGGGACTGTTGGTTCCAAAGGGGATATCTTTAATACCTTGCAAAGCAGTAGAAGTAATTTCATCCTATTAAGAGAAGGTGGAATCTTATCACCTTCTGATTCTTTCATAATGCAGTCTGTGGGATCATGTTATGGTTCCCTCACCCATAGGCTGGAAACCATTGCTTTGTGATATTCCTTTAAGCAGCATGATGCAATGCAAAGAATATTGCCTTTTGTATCAGAAGACCTAGGTTCAAATCCTGCTTCTAATGTTTACTACCAATCACTAAATCTCCCTCCCAGAATTCAGTGTCCTCAATAGTAAGAGTAAAGGATTTGGTTAAAATGACCTCTAAGGTCACTTACAGCTCAAGATCTGTGATGTTATATTTCTTCATTATGGTACCCCTTTATATAATTCTCTCTCTCTCTCTCTCTCTCTCTCTCTCTCTGTGTGTGTGTGTATGTCTTTCTCATACACACACACACACACACACAGAATGCAATGGTGCATTCTTCCTTAGGAATTCTGCCTCTGAGATCCAATATCTCCCTAGACTAAAAGGACTCATGGTGAACCATCCTGAACAATAGTTTTCAAGATTTCAGGTGATCCCATCCTACATAATGCTATGAGTGTTCTTCCTTCTTATGTGTCTTCCCTAAAAGACTGGTAGACTCCTCCTTAGTTTTTTTTTTTCTCACAATCCACTTTAGGGGAATACAACATCAGTCAAGGAGGTGTGAAACAAAATAAGTATAAAAAGAATAGTAACGAGAAGTTTTCACAGAACTTTAAAGGGACAACCACAAAAGGCTTTCATTCATCTTGAGACACAAAGAGTATGGATACCAAGAGAACAGTTTCAGTGACCTCTAGGGTATGTGTTCATGTTTTCTTCCTGCCTGGCACAGTCATCAATTATCAGCATTGTGAATGCAAGCTGACCTTCCTGCTAGGAGAAAAGATGAAAGTGTTTGCCAAATGCCTCCTTGCCATCTAGCTTATTAGAGAGGATGAAAGAGTCCTACACTGGATAGGGGAAATAATACAGAAAGGAGGCAAGAAAGAAAAAATAAAATATTTTGAGCTGGCTATATGAATAAGAATTGGTGTCTAGAAGTGGTTGAGTAGATGAGAAAAATTAAGAGATAATGCATTGGAATTGATTCAACACAAGAGAGATGGTCAGAGATGGTGAATATGGACCATTTGATTGAAAAAAGGAAACAGCATCCAATACTGAATGGAACACAAAGAATGGAGAAGCAAATGGGAGAAACCCAGCAACCATCCTTAGGAGGAAGAGCTATATGTGTGAAGGATGATAGTGTAATGCAGCTCCTGAAAATGTTCAAATGATCCAATGCAGTGTGAATGGAAGCCAGTATATTCTGTATTAGTCAGTCTACATCTGGACTGCTGGTTCAAGGACACAGAAAAACTTAAGAGTTTCAAGGGAACAATTCTAAGTGTTACTAGGTTCTTCCTTATGCTGAATTAAAAATTTGCCTCACAAGAGTTAGAGCTGGAAGAAACCTCTGAGATAATCTAGTCCAATCCTCTCAATTTACAGAGAAAACTGAGGTCCATGGAAGATAAACAATGTGCTGAAGTCATGTAGATGGTAAATAATAGAGATCATATTCAAAACCAAGTCTTTACCAAATTGAACATTCTTTTTCCTGCACCATATTGCATCTGAACATCCCTTTGGTTCTAATTTTTCCATTTGATATCAAGCAGGCCTTTAAGAGAGCAGGTCTTTTAGGTCTTAGGCCTAAAGGGTAGGTCTTTAAAGAGAGGGATCATTTAAATAGTCAGAGTCAATATGGGCAGGGGGACACTGAAATCCTAGGTAAGCAGCAGTTCATAAACAACAGAGTAAAAGCACAGAATCATAAGATGCGTTGATGAAACGGCAAATGGATCACATTTCACTTCCCATGAAGCTCACATTCAAGAGTACTTTGAAATGAAATAGTTGAGGACTCTATTATGAAGGTCTTTGGACTCCAGGTCAAAGGATTTGTATTTGATCTGGGAGACAAAGCGAACCCCCTGGAAAGCTTTCATCCCAATTCAGACACTCATTACTGCTCTCCTGTGCTTTAACAGGCTTCTATTATAATTGGTCTCCCCTCTTATAATTGGTCTCACTGCATCTAGTGTACCTTCTCTCCGACCCACCTCCCATATAATCTTCTAATGACACAGGTCTGAGCATGCCACTCCCCTACTAAATGCATTCAATAGCCCCCAATTTCTTCTAGGATAAATTAAAATTCAGAAACCTGGGATTTAATCCTTCAAACTGACCCCAATCACCCTTTCTAGAATTAACTCATGACCCTCCCTACATGCCTTGTGGGTTCCAGACAAAACAAATTAATAGCTGTTCCCCAGCTCAACATTCTATCACATGAGCCTTGCTCTCTCTATTCTCCCTTCATTTCTACATCTTGGAATCTTTTTTCCTCTTTCAAGGTTCAACTAAAGTTCTTCTTCTTTCTAAAGCCTCCCCCAATTTTCCTCATCCCCAGTAATGCTAGCTCTTTTCAAATTGTCTTGCATTTACTGATCTTCATAAGTAACATATCACCTCAAGTGGAATATAAGCCTTTTGAAGACAGAAGATATTTCATTTTTGCTGTGTGTCCTCAGTACTCAAATGGCCAAGGATAGTGTTTTGAATATAGTAAACATTCAATCAATATTTTTTTTCAGTTAAAGTGTTTGAAAAATGAAAGCTTTTGGGCACTGAACATAGGTGACTCTAATTTGGATGTAATAATATAAGGAAAAGAGGGACTATGATTTAAGCATTATCTAAAGTAAGATAGCACATGTTGAATATTTTGCCAATATTAGCACACTGTATAAATTCAATCTTAGTTATTATTATATCTCAAGAATTGGCCTAGGGAACAAAAAGACCTGAGTTCAAATCCTGACTCACATGTACACAAAATGGTCTGAATAGATAAGCACAGTTTAAAGTCATTAAAGCTTAAGTTATTAAATTAAATTATTAAAGTTTTAAGTGATTAAAGCTTAAAACTGCACCAAGACATTGGGACAACCATGTATTAGGTGTGTCACTTAAACTCTACACCCAGGTAGCTTCATTACGCTCTGTGTTACAAAGCAGATGCTGATAATGCAATGGTAGAGGGAGTTTCCTCAATGAGAATTCCTTACTTCTATGAAATCAGATTATTCTTGTTTAATTGTTTCAGTCCTGTCCAACTCTTCATGACCCCATTTGGGATTTTCTTGGCAAAGATACTGAAGGGGTTTGCCATTTCATTCTCCAGCTCATTTTATAGATAAGGAAACTGAGGCAAATAGGATTAAATGATTTTTTTACAGTAAACGCAGCTAGTAAGTGTCTGATCTGAACTCAGGAAGATGAGTACTGCCTGACTCCAGGCCTGTCACTTTATCTACTGCATCACCTAGCTGCCTGCATTACAACCTTTTTGTAGTTGTTGTTGAGTCATTTCAGTCATATTCAATTCCTTGGAGCCCCATTTGGGGTTTTCTTGACAAAGATACTGGAATGGTTTACCATTTTCTTCCCTAGCTTATTTTTACAGATGAGGAAACTAAGGCAAACAGGATTAAGTGACTTACCCAGGACCACACAGAGAGTAAGTATATGAAACTAGATTTCAACTCAGGTCCTGCTGACTCCAGGCCTGTCACTCTATCCACCATGCCTTCTGGTCCAAACAATACAAAACTAAACACACACACACACACACACACACACACACACACACACACACACAAACATGCCACACAAATCAAAGGTAAACTCACTCATGGCATGGTCTTCTACATGGCAAAGAAAACCTGCCTCTGATGACTGGGTCTGGGTACAAAATCCTAATAAAATTCTGTTCCACATCCTGAGCCAGGTCAAATCACACTGATCATCAGGACTTTGGTGTCAAGGAAGGAGAGGCATGCCAATTAAGGCACCTCTGCTTTTTTTTAGTGAGGCTGTCAGTTTCTATTGCTTCCATTTCAAGCCCAATTCAGCAGCTGTCATTGACCAATCAAAAAGAGAGGAATAATTGCTCAAAGTGTTCAATCATAAGGCAAGTCAAAGACTGATTGCAATCTTACGCTCCCCTCCACCTTTTTCTTTCTTTTTTTTTAACCTATTGAGATGCTCACACTCCAATTATGCTGGCAACTTGCTCACTGGTGTGCCAGAGAGGGGGAATCATACTCCATGCAGGAGGTGTGACACTCCAGAATGTCTTAAGAGACAAGTCTAAAATGCAAAATTGCCCCCTGAGAAGTGAGTTGGAGGAGAAAGCAACGGAAGCAAGAATTTGCACTTGAAGCCAGTTCATTTAATTGATTGTTCTACAACAACAAAATAATTGAAGTGGAGCTGTCGGTAACTCCGGTTTATGAAGGGCTTCAGTGTGAGCTGTGGGGATAATCGAAGATGCTTGCTAATGGGGAAAATTTGAAAACAGTTGCAATTCGGAGATTTTTTATGTTAAAACCCAGGAATGACAATTTCCCAGGATAAGAGGGAGCATGAAAACAGTTGAAGGATTTAAAGAGAAAATGTCTTGCTGAGGGAAACAGCCAAGTGTCTCAATATATCCATTTCAAAACAGGCATTTATTACCCTTCTGGTGAATGTTCATCTCCCATGATGCTCTTACTGCAGAGTATAAGTTAATTATCGCAGAATCTATATTTGAAGTCAGTTTAATGGTGGTCTGTTCCCTTGGCCTCCCAAGGGGTCTATTGAGCCCAGTCACTTCCACGGCAACCCCCAGGGGTGGTTATGTGCCCGTATTAGCTGACCCCAACTATACAGAAGTCACCCCACTTTTAGTTCTTTCCCTTTAG
The DNA here is from genome assembly GCF_900497805.2 of Vombatus ursinus. Lineage (NCBI taxonomy): Eukaryota > Metazoa > Chordata > Mammalia > Diprotodontia > Vombatidae > Vombatus > Vombatus ursinus. The sequence goes on along the minus strand of NW_020954907.1, from coordinate 3,387,130 downwards.
CACAGCAAAAGAAATGGAAAGAGTGCAGAGAAGAAACTGAAAGACATGAACAGCCTCTAATGGACACTGAAAAAGGCATTATTTTAAGTTAGAGGTCAGAACTAAGAACCAATCACCAATACATAAATGATCAAAGTGTATGATTAGGTAGTTCTCAAAAGAAGCTAATGACTCTATTAATAACCTTATGAGAAAAAAATGCTCTAAATCACTAAAAAGGAAATGCACATCAAAGCAATTGACAACCATGGAACTGACAAAAATAACAAAATCAGAAACTGACAAATATTGGAGTAGCTTTGAGAAATAAAGAACACTCCAAAGTTGGTGGAGCCCTTCTGGAAAACAATTTGGAAATGTGCCTCCAATGTTACTGAACTGTATATGTACTATTTTCCCTAGTGAAACCACTGTTAGGCCTACATCCCAAAGAAATCAAAGAAAGAAGAAAAGGATTGATATGCACAAAAATGCTATTAATAACAATTCTTTTCATAGTGACCAAAAACTGACAACTAATGGGATGTCTTCCTACAAAGGAATGATTAACAGATTCTGATATAATAATGTAACGGGGCCTTATTATGTCATAAAGAATTACCAGACAAGCAGTTTCAGGGGACACTGGGAAGACCTCTATGAATTCATGTATAACAAAGTGAGAGAAGTAGGAGAACAATTTGTACAATGACAACAACATTGTAGAAAAAGCAGCTTTAAAAGACTAGGAACTGTGGTTAATACCCATGTCTCCAAAAGACTGGAGATGAAACATGGTACTTTCCTCCTGCCAGAGAGGTGAAGAACTTAAAATTCAGAAAGACACAGCTTTCCAGGCATGGTTAATGTGGGAATTTGGTTTGATGAACTACGCATGTTTATGATGAGGCTTTTTTTTCCTTAATTGGGCAAGGGCAGTAGAAGGGACAGGTTATAATGCATATTTTTTTTTAAAGTTTAGGGTCAGAAGACTGAGATATGGGAATCTGGAAAGGAAAAGGATAGGCAAATAATTTTTTTTTATTTAAAAGTTATACTACTGTGAGGAAATCTAAGAAACAGAGAGGAGAATACTGGTAGAGAGCATTTCAGTGAAAATAAATAGAGAAAGAAATCAGAATTACATTGTCATCGGAGTATAGGAGAGACCCCTCAGACAAAAAAAAAAGGAGGAAAGAAATAAATAGCAGGAAACACTGATCACAAGTCTGAGAGGATGGTACAAAGTAGCAGGAATTCAGTGCTTTAATTACCTGGACATCTACCAAATGTCTTTCTCTGCCAACACAAGGCCAATTTGTCCCATTTGACACATCTACCCTTACACTGACTTCCTGTCCCCAACTGTGGATCACTACATACCAAGAGATTTTCCTACTAGGTCACCACTCTTGAAGGGTCACTTTGGATAAAGAAAAACCTGTCCTGATAAGATTTGAAAGGAGCATTGGAAGACATACATGAACTAATACTGAAGTAAGCATAAGAGCCATAACAACGATATACACGACTACAATGGAAATGAAAAAAAAAAACATAATTAAACTGAGCTAGAATTGGCCCTGGAGAAGAGTTGATAATATGAAATGTAATTCCCTCTTTGAAGATATGGAAGATTTAAGCCAAGGAATGTCACATCTAGGGCCAGACTTGGTTAATGTCCTGGTTAGTTTTTCTTGACTGCTGAGCTCCTGAGGAGTAGAATGATGTACATTTCCCACTACACTACCTTGTGTTGCCAAACTCTACCAGTTTCTCCTCTAGCACTCACTCCACTGATCTTCCAAAAATACATTACTTACGACAAATATCCACTCACTTGTCAAATTCTACTCCCATAAATTCTTTCATATTGTCTCTCTTTGCTTTCTGAAGAAGCCATTCACCAGCCATTCACTTCTAGAGACCTTCCAACCAGGGAATGGCAGCAGAATTACATGGTCCACTTAGTGTAGTCAATCCTGAAGCCAATAGAAACCTGAGTAGTGACAGGCTAAGTGGCGAAGTAAATATTAAACTAGTTAAGTTGTGGAGTTAACCCTCAGGGAAGTTGTCTTTGTCCTCCATGACCTTCAAGAACAATGATCCAACAAAAACTCTTATTTCATGATAGCACTTGAACCTCTTTAGAAAGAGAGATCAGAGTTGCTTGATTCTTGGAATTCCCAGTTTGTCACATGCTCATGTGTGCACAAAGTTACCACTCTAGTTCAGGGTTTCACCACTTTTCACCTGGAAAATTGAAGTAGCTGTCTAATTGATCTCTGTCCTCAAATTTCTCCCTATAATAATTCATCTTCAACAAAAATGATTTTCCAAAAATATAAATATGGCCATGGTACTCCCCTGCTCAATAAATTCCAATTGTTCCCTATTAGTTCGAGGATTCAATGTAAATTCTTCCATTTGACATTTGGAACCTTTTAAAATATTGCTTCAATGTATCTCTCCAGGATTATTGTATACTGTTCCCCTAAACTTACACTGTGCTCTAGGAAAATTGTCCTTTTTATTTTCCTCATAGATGTTACTCCATCTCCAGCCTTTGGACTGGCTGCTAATACCATGCCTTTTTGGAAACTACCATTTTTCCACAATAAAGGTGCTTACGGGTGCCTTGCTACCTCTGACAACAAAAGCAGAAAACCAATTACATGCAGCTGAGACTCCAGACCTCCCCATAAAATATTGTCCTCTCTTGTTCATTGCTGCCAAATATTGTGATGTGACTTAGCCCAGTTGTTCTGTAAACAAAGAACCAAAGAAGGGACTAAGAGGGTGACCTAACCTGAGCACAAAGTTTTAAAGACACTTCTCTTCTTGTCAGGACTGGATATCACTAGATCTAAGTCCTGATCCCTAAGGAACCTGTCTTTTCTGCTTGTAACTTTGTCTCTCTGCATGACTATGACTTCAGATGTAGCCTTTTCTCTCTCTTCCATTGCCCCCCCCCCTTCAAGTATCTAGAGTCAAGCACCTTCCTCCTGCGAGAGAGGTGATGAACTTAAAATTCAGAAAGACACAGATTTCCAGGTATGGTTAAAATGGGAATTTGATTTGATGAACCACATATGATTATGATGAGGTTTTTTTTTTCTTGAATTGGGCAAGGGCAATAGAAGGGATAAGTTATAATGGATATTTTTAAATAAATTATGTCTAAAACAAAATACCTATTATTTTAGTCTTATGGGTTAGTTTGATTTCTTTTTTTTTTTAATGCAGAAATCTCTAAGTCTTGAAAAATCACCTGCAGTGAATTGGGACAACGGCAGACTGTCAATGTGTGCCACTGTGTTCATACTCTAGACTTTGTCTCCTTGTGTACCTAAACCCTGAATCATATAAACATTTCTCAGCTTCAGTTTAGCTTCTGGTCTCAATACTTGCTTGCTGAAGGTACAACTCAGTTAATACTCAGTGCTCCCATTTGTATTTCCTTCCTCAAAGTGATGATTCTATTTCTTAAGTTCTAAGGTTCATCTTGATCATACTTCTGCGTTAACTACTTCAGTCAATTTATATCTCCTCCCTGTGCCCTAGAGCTAATGAGCCCAGCATCCTAAGAGCATTGGCTATTGACTCTTTCTACTAAGACATGACAGGAGCCACCCACACCTCTGGGGCTCTTATCACTGTCAGTTGCAGCCATGTGGGTGGATTTTCATTCTCATGGCCTCTAGGTGATTGACCGATCCATGAGATCTAGACATGTGCTTCATGGGATTGGCTGTAAGTCAACTCAGCCTGAAGTGTTCACAATTCTAATGCCCTTCTTAGTTTGAAAATTGTCTGATCCAATGATCACATTTTATCAAGAGAAAGTAGAACCTAATAGCAGTCAGGCATATCAAGATTAGAATTAAAGGGATTGGGGGACAAAAATGCTGAGGGTTCTGGGAAGGGCATCTGAAAGAGACAGTCATATTTTGTTTTTTGGGAAACTGTAAAATAGAAGATATATTCCCTCATCAGTTTCCTATAGCTTATGGAAATAAGGATAAAACCGTTCACTTCTGGAGACTTCTTAACCAGGGAATGCCAGCAGAATTACATGGTCCACTTAAAGTTCATATATATGAATGTGGTCAGCGCTGAAGCCAATAGAAACCTGAATGGTAAGATGGCTTAGTAAATATTAAAGCAGCCCAGTTGTGGAGCTAATCCTCAGATAGGCTTCCCTTGCCCTTCATGACCTTCAAGGGCAATAATCCAACAGAAACTGTTATTTTCTGGCAGCACTTGAACTTCCTTAGAAAGGGAGATGAAGGTGGCTCAGTTCTTGGAATTCCCAGTTTATCTCATGCTCAAAAAGGGCTATGACAAAGAGAAAGACTGTCAGCTTCCCCAATGAGCACCTGAATGTTCAAGCTGACTTCTGATCAACTAATCTATTAACAAACTTTTATTAAGTGGTTACTATGTGCTAGGCTCTGTGCTAAGCCCTAGAGATATAAAGAAGGGCAAAAACACACCTTGTTGTCAAGGAGTTTGCTTCCTAATGGAGCATACAATATGAACATTTTACCAATATAGCTGACCTCAACCCATTCATGTCTGCCTATGTTGTATAAGTAACTTGTCTTCACATGAATTTGATAGATAGGATCCCTCAATTCTCTGAGGTCATGGGTTTTCTCTTACTTGACATAAGAAGATGGCACAAAAGCTGTCTACTCTTGGCCCTCACTCTCACCATGTGAGCAGGCCATCTTATTTTTCAGTCATACACTTCTTTGATCATATCCTTTATACATCACTTCTTTTTGGCAATTTCTTATTTATAATGTATAGTATTACTCATCATTCATCTCTCCATTGTATTTTAGATGATCAGCTCCAATTCTTTAGAGACTATAGGAAATATCTTGTACAAGTAGCAATATTTGTATGAGCCTACTTTGGTTGGAAGGATAGGGAAAGGAGGTGACAAGCATTTATTGTATCTTTTTTTTTTCAGGCAATTGGGGTTAAGTGACTTGCCCAGGATCACACAGCTAGTAAGTGTCAAGTGTTTGGCCTGAGGCCAGATTTGAAATCAGGACCTCCTGACTTCAGGGCCCATGCTCTATCCACTGCACCACCTAGCTGCCCCAAGGAGGAGACAAGCATTTATTAAATCCCTACTATGTGCTAAGCACTGCACTAAACATTTTATAAATTATCTTATTTAATCTGGATTTCATTTAGAGGGTAGAATATAAACTTTTGACTTTATCATGAGTCATTCTATAGTCACCTTGCATCTTGCAAATTGGTAAAGATGATTAAGAATGAAGGCAATCAATCTTGGAGATTTTATGGAAACACAGGCATACTAATATTTTGTTAGTGCATTTATAAATTTGTTTAAATATTCTGGAATTCAATATGCATATGTGCACTAAAATTACCAAAATGTTAATAACTTGGATGCAAAGATTCCACCAATAGGAATGTATGCCACAAGGAGATCATTGAGAAAAAGACAAGTCCCAAATACCCAAATTCATAGAAGCACTTCTTGTGTTGGCAAAGAAATGGAAGCAAGGTAAATGCTCATTTATTGGGGAATGGCTAAACAAATTATGATACATGACTCTAACAGGACATTATTATGCTCAAAGAATATGAACAATACACAGAAGTAAAGTAAGAATTAGAAGAAGAGTTGGTCTTTCTCTATAATAATTACTCAACTGGATAATGGCTAGGAGTATATAGGAGGTCTGAGGGATACTATAATTTTTTTAATCTTTTTGTCTTAGGTGCCTAGGTGTTGGGGGAGGTTGTGCCAGTGGTTCTATTCGCTCTTCTGTCACTGCCTTAGAGTATCTTGTTGTTTCAACTAGTCTGGCTTGCTTCCCTTTACCTTCAGTGGTAGTTGATTTTTATGATGGGCCCTTTACAGTAATGTAACCCCTGAAAGTTGTCTGCAGGGCTCTCTCTGAAAGTAGGGCTGGTGGTATGCAAGGTACTGGTATTTTTAAGGCCCTTTAGCTTAACTGATAATTGTAAATGGAAAAAAAACACAAGAACTATACTGAATACTATGTACTTATAATGATTAAGCTTGGCCCTAAAATAAAGAACTGAGAATATATCTTCTTTCCTTTTTTTTAAAAAAAAATTATTTAGTTTTAGTTTTCAACATTCACTTCCACAAAATTTCAAGTTCCAAATTTCCTCCCCATCCCACACCTCCCCCCAACCCAAGATGGCATGCATTCTGAATACCCCTTCCCCTAATCTGCCCTCCCTTCTGTCTCGCCCATTCTCTGATCCCCTTCCCCTTCTATTTTCTTGAAGGGCAAGAGAGATTTCTATACTCCATTTCCTGTATTTCTTATTTCCCAGTTGCATGTGAAAATAATTTTTAACATGTTTTTAAAACTTTGGGTTCCAAATTTGCTCCCTTCCTCCCTCCCCACCCACACTCATTGAAAAGGCAAGCAACTCAATACAGATTACACATGTGTAGTCATGCAAAACACTTCCATAGTAGTCATATTGTGAAAAACTAACTATATTTCCCTTCATCCTATCCTGTCCCCTATTTATTCTATTCTTTCTTTTGACCCTGTCCCTCCTCAGAAATGTTTGCTTCTGATTACCCCCTCCCCCAATCTGCCCTCCCCTCCATCATCCCCCTGCTTTCTTGTCCCCTTCCCCCCCCATTTTCCTGTAGGGTAAGATAGATTTCCATACCCAAATGAGTGTGCATGTTATTCCCTCCTTAAGCCAAATCCTATGAAAATAAGATTCACTCATTCCCTCTCACTTTCCACTGTTTCCCCTTCACTGTAAAAAATCTTTTCTGGTCTGTTTTATGTGATATAATTTACCCCATTCTACCTCTCTCTTTCTCCTTCTCCATATATAATCCTGTCTCACCCCTTAATTTTATTTTCCAGATACACCCTTTCATCTTCAACTCACCCTGTGCCCTCTCTCTCTCTCTCTCTCTCTCTCTCTCTCTCTCTCTCTCTCTCTC
>NW_020954907.1:3376976-3380147 GCF_900497805.2 Vombatus ursinus | reverse complement strand
TCTCTCTCTCTCTCTCTCTCTCTCTCTCTCTCTCTCTCTCTCTCTCTATCTATCTATACATACATATAATTTTTTTCCCTCCTACTACCCTAATACTGACAAAGGACTCATGAGTTACAAATATCATCTTTCCATGCAGGAATGTAAACAGTTCAACTTTAATAAGTCTCTTATGATTACTCTTTCCTCTTTACTTTTTCATGTTTCACTTGAGTCTTGTATTAGAAAGTCAAATTTTCTTTTTAGCTCTGGTCTTTTCATCAAGAATGCTTGAAAGTCCTCTAATTCACTGAATGACCATTTTCCCCTGAAGGATTATGCTTGGTTTTTCTGGGTAGGTGATTCTTGGTTGTAATCCTATCTCCTTTGATCTCTGGAATATTATATTCCATGCCCTGTGGTCTTTTAACATAGAAGCTGCTAAAATTTGTGTTATCCTGATTATGTTTCCATAATACTTGCATTTTTTCTTTCTGGCTGCTTGCAATATTTTCTCCTTGACCTGGGAACTCTGGAATTTGGCTACAACATTCCTAGGAGTTTTCCTTTGGGGATCTCTTTCAGGAGGTGATCAGTGGATTATTTTCATTTCTATTTTGCTGTCTGATTCTAAAATATCAAGGTAGTTTTCCTTGATAATTTCTTGAAAGATGATGTCTAGGCTCTTTTTTCGATCATACATTTTAGATAGTCCAATAATTTTTAAATTCTCTCTCCTGCATCTATTTTCCAGGTCAGTTGTTTTTTCCAATGAGATGTTTCACATGGTTTTCTATTTTTTTCATTCTTTTGGATTTGTTTTACATTGTCTTGATTTCTCATAAAGTCACTAGCTTCCAATTGCTCCATTCTAATTTTTAAGGAAGTATTTTCTTCAGTAAGTTTTTGGACTTCCTTTTCCATTTGGGCAATTTTGCTTTTTAGGGAATTTTTTCTCCTCATTGGCTTTAGACCTCATTAGGTTAGGCTATTTTTAAGGTGTTATTTTCTTCAGTATTTTTTGGGGGGTCTCCTTTAGCAAGCTGTTGACTTGTTTTTCATGATTTTCTTGCATCACTTTCATTTCTCTTCCCAGTTTTTCCTCTACTTCTCTTACTTGTTTCTCAAACTCCTTTTTGAGCTCTTCTGTGACCTGGGACTGATTCATATTTTTCTTGGAGGCTTTGGATGTAAGAGCTTTGACTTTGTTGTCTTCTTCTGGTTGTTACCAAAGAAAGATTCTATGGTCTGGCTTTTTTTGTGCCTTTGTTTGTTCATAATCCCAACCAATTATTTGAGTTTTAAACTCTTTGTTAAGATAGGGGTCTGCTTCCAGTGTGGAGAATGTACTGTTCCAAACTTTGGGGGTTTTGTGCAGCTGTTTTCAGAGATACCACTAGGGATCTGTAAATTTTCTGTTCTTCCAATGTGCTATGATCAAGGGTGAGGTGTTTTCTCCTTTCCTAGCTTGTGATCTGGTCTGTGAGTGACCACAAGCACTCTTTTCTGCCTTAGAACTGTGAGGAGGATTCCCTCTCCACCAGCACTATAAGCTCCACCATGCCAGCACTCCTCTTAGCCCCAGGACTGCCACCCAGAACTGTGACCCAGATTCAAGCATGGATAAAACAAGAGAATCTTGCTTCAGCAGAGAGATCCCTGCAATCTCCCTCTGATCAACCACTCAATTCCCCCTCAGTCTGTGGGCCAGAAACTCCAGAAGCAGCCACCATCCCAGAACTGAGCTCAGGTACTGGGGCTGGGGGCTCACTTCTCTCTCACTGCAGTCATAGACTTTTCCTACTGACCTTCTAAGTTGTCTTTGGAATTCATGGGTTGAGAAGTCTGGAAACCTCCACAGCAGCTGGTGATTCAGTCATCTAAGGCCTGCTCCAGGTTTGCTGAGGCCTGTATTGCCTGCATGCCCACACTGAAATGTGCTCCTCTCCCTGCCCAGCGAGATATACATTTCTGACCAATCATCCAGGCTGTCTAGGGCTGTAAATTTGTTTCACTCTGTCTTTTTGTGGGTTATACTGCTTTAGAATTTGTTTAGAGCCATTTTTACATTTATCTGGAGAGGTTTGGCAGAGAGTTCAAGCAAGTCACTGCTTTTACTATACTACCTTGACTCAGCCCACCCTTCTTTCCTTCTTCACAAGGGTGTGGGGGACTATGAGTGTAGAACACTACATAAAACATCTGACTTTGTTTTTCTCTGGGTTAATTTTTCTGAAAATTTTCTCTATTTAAAAAAAAATCTTTGTAAAAATGATGGTTTTCTCAGAAAGGAGAGGAAGGCATATATTGGAAAATGAAATAAAAAATAGTACTGGTATATTCTTTAAAACAATCTGAATGTAAGATGATACCAGGGAGAGAGTTCAAAGAAACAACCATCTAAGAATGCAGAATGAGTTGATTTTGCCAGTTGAAGATTAAGACAGACACAAGTCCATTGGATGAGAAACAGAAGTCCATTGAGCAAGGAAGTACATGGAAGAAAGGTAATATGGGAAATGACTAAAGTGCTAGACCTGGAGGCAGGCCAAAACAACGAGGGTCTCAATCTTTTTTTTTCCTGTACTTAATAGCTACATCAAGTTCCTTTGTTGTCTTTGGGTTTCTGTTTCCTTATTTGCAAAATGAGGCCAATAACCCTGGTACTTCCTCCCTCACAAGGCTGTTGTGGGGTATATTGAGTCAATGTATGCAAAATATTTTGCTAACTTTAAAGTGCTGTATTGTCTGTTAACTATTATTACAATAAACTTTTTTTCCTTTTAAGTCTGTTCTACTTTGCTGTTAAGTCATTTTTAAAATTGTGTCCAACTCTTTATGACCCCATTTAGGGCTTTCTTGGCAAAAATACTGGAGTGATTTGACATTTCCTTCTCCAGCTCAGTTTACACATGAGGAAATTGAGGCAAACAGGGTTAAGTGACTTGTCCAAGGTCACACAGTTAGTAAGTGACTAAGGCCAGACTGAAACCAAGTTCAAACTCGGGGTGATGAGTCTTCCTGGCTCTAGGAACTCTATTCACTCCACCACATAGCTGTTTCTGTTCTGCCATGCAAAGGATTAATCCATAAGGAAAGAGAAAAAGAAGAGAAAGAGAGAGAGAGAAGAAGAAGAAGAAGAAGAAGAAGAAGAAGAAGAAGAAGAAGAAGAAGAAGAAGAAGAAGAAGAAG
>NW_020954907.1:3349095-3376966 GCF_900497805.2 Vombatus ursinus | reverse complement strand
AGAAGAAGAAGAAGAAGAAGAAGAAGAAGAAGAAGAAGAAGAAGAAGGAGGAGGAGGAGGAGGAGGAGGAGGAGGAGGAGGAAGGAAGGAAGGGAGGGAGGGAGGAAGAGAGGGAGGGAGGAAGAGAGGGAAATGGAGACAAAGAAATTGAAAGCAGAGAGCAACCTTAGAGGACGTCTAGTTCAAATCCCTCACTTTACATGAGGAAACTGAAGCCAAGGGAGGTTAAGTGACTTACCTAAGATCACTCAGATACTTCACATCAAAGGCAGTATTGGAAACCACTTCCTATGAATCTCAGTCCAGAGTCAGTGACTTTCCATTGAATTGTGAAGGACTTCAGATATTCATTAGCTACATCTCTTCATTTTCTAGGCAAGGAACCTAAGCCATAGCAGTTAAATCCTTTGCCTCAATAGAGTATCAGCTAGTGCTGATAAATATCACATTGTGAGGAGTGAGGGATGGAGAAGGAGCTGAAATGAAGCAAAGACAAGAGGGGATGTCTTGGAAGGCTGGTTTGAAATTGCATATCACAGGCACACAGAGGAGGGAGGAGAAAAAGGATAATTGATCTGTAAGAAAAAGGAATAATTTGGGGGGCTGTGAAGGTTGTGCTTCAGTGCTCCTGGTGTTGTAAGGATCCTTAAACCTTATGGCCATTTTAATTAGATAGAACAGCTTGGCAAAAGGAGCAGATAGCTAGGTGTGAAGCTCGAGTCTCACTGGCAGAGAGTAGATGTGTCATACTGAACCTGAGATGGGGCAGCCAGCCAGTCTCCACTCTTGGCATGAAGCCAGTATTTTAAATTAAAAGACCAGTGTTTGACATGGGAGAAGGGGGCAAAGGGTATAGCTGTGTGGGTATGGGTATGTGACTACGGGAAATGAGAGGGATGGGAACTGTGCCTTCCCCAAACAAACAGGCTGAGTTCATGAGAGCTTGAGTCAGGCAGCTGAAGAGAAAAATCAAACATTTGCTGGCCACTCTGGGCTTTCCGTTGCTGTGCAAGCTTCTGGGCAGGTCTCAGGATGAAGTCTAGCAAAGATTCTGGCTAGATAGTGTGGGGGGTAGACTGATCCCTCTGCTGCTCTGACAGTGGTGAGAGGAGGGGTTGCTGGGGTGATACTATGTAGATAGATCATGGAGCACAGACAACTAACTAACGCCAGGGACCAAATGACCAAGTGAATTAGCTAAAATAGATACAGAGGTAAGAAATAATTTCAAGGACAAAAATCTAGTCAAAACCAGTAAGTCACAAAATCTGCAAAGCTGAGCCAGGCATTAGCCAAAGATAAGATATCAATGTCAGGCTATACAAATTTGTTGTTTGGATACAGATAAATTAAGCAGGGAAAGTGAGTATTCCATTCAAATGTGAGAAGTAGTGTGGTGTAATGGGTAGAGAGGCTTAAATTCAGAACAACTCAGGTTCAAGACCAGCCGATGATACATCAGAGAGATGCTGCCTTGGGCAAAGTCACTCTCTAAGACTACAAGATGCAGACTTTTGAGTGCTGATATAAATTATTAGAACACGGTCCCCATGACCAATGAGTTAGCAGGTCTAGCCTTTAAATAAATAAATAAGGTAAAGCTAAACCAATATGTGATTTTTAAGCCCAGAGGATGACCCTAAAGTGTCAAACCTCCATCAGCTGGATAGCTCCTGACAGTACTGCTTTAATGTAGACTAACCCATGATAGCCAGGCTCCCTCACAGGCCTGTCAGCTGGAACTCTCCTTTGACTTTCCAAGGCAGCAGACACTGACCTGGTGTGGAGGGTGAAAACCTCCACCTGTTCCCTCTGCTTCTGAAACTCTCCCACTCACTGTTCGAGATCCTGCCCCTATGTCCAAGCCGAGGCAGAAATGTCTGAAGGCAGAAGGCTGAATAATTCTGTTCAATTCCTCTGGTTCTTTTTTGGTTTAGAAGAATCCTTTCCCCAAACCTCATTTGTGGGATTAGAACTTTTAATCTGATTCTGTCTCAAGATTGGCTGTAATTGGGGCCTTTAATTATGTTGCTTTTTATCTTAACAAGGTTTTTCCACTAGATACTCAAATGCTGGGGTAACACTCTACTGTATTTTGAGTATCTCATTGATTAATTCATGTACTAGTCATTATAATAATAATCATCATTTTTTGAAAATGTAATCAAAACTAATTTATTTGACATGAGGGGAATATCAAAGGTCTTTTCTTGCTAATTTCCTGAAAGTCCTCTTGCTGAATTGGCCTAATACTGGAGGAGTTACCTAAACTGATCCGCAGCCAGCCCTTGCTCCTAGGCCCCAAGGCAAGCAGTCAGATAGATCGTTTGTACCTAGCTCCTGGTGCCAGCTCAAGTGATGATTAGGAGAAAAATCCCTTAATCAAACTTGGGATTCAGAAGCTGGCCTGCCTGTAGACAATCCCAACGTGGATGGAGTGCAGTAAACTGTTCATCCTAGCTGAGAGCAACATAAGCAACACTCAGGGTATCTTCCTGGTGTGGCCATCACAGGCCCTGCCAGTGGGACCTTATGCTGCAGGATTAAAAAAAAGAATCATAGAAAGAGCAGATGGATTGATATTTCCTCTTCTCTCCATTTTCCTTCCCTCTCTTCTCCCAGAGCTGACTGTCTAATTCTCATCCATGTAGTCTTCATCATACTTAGGGAAAGAACCTGTATGATTGAGGATGGCATGGCAGGATTGGAAGAACCAAGACATTTTGGTTTCATACCATTTTCTTCTCCAAACAGCAATTTTCTGTCTGAGGCCCTTCTGGACCTTGAGGAAAATAAATTATTTCTGTACAATGTAAGATCTTAGAGGGCAGAGGCTTCCCCCTTCCTCCATTTTTTTGACTTTACATTCAAAGTGTCTATCATTGTGCCATCTGTATTTGGGAGAGTAGGGAGGATCTTTATTTTGGGAATAGGGGTGCTCTGGGAAGGTCCAGGCCTGTGACTTCACTGGTAGAAAGTGTTCCTATACATACTTGGCTCCCCAAATTATCAGTTTAAAGAGTTGTCTAAGGTATTGCTAAGGCCTAATGCAGGGTCAAACAGACATTGTTTCTCAGCACTGAAACTTGAATTTGGGTCTTCCAGTTTCCCAGACTTGCTCCCTATCCTCTAAAGTAGTAGTTTGAACTGTGTGTATATGGGGGATTAGAAGGAAACCAGTTGTATTGAAATATAGTTATCAAAATGTTAAAAAAAATGTTCAAGGACACTAGATCAAGACTCTCTCCCCCAAGGCACCAGTGCTTCTCACCTTCCATAAGTGGCAGGCAATTAAGAAATGCTTGTTAATTGAATTGAGTACAAAAGCCCCTTGTCCATGAAGCAGGAAAACTAATTTTTCCTTCATTCTCCACAGTCTTTGCATTGCAGAAGTAAATTCCCAAGAATATTTTCCATGTACCCTTCACTTTTCTTTAGGAAGCTTTGGCTTCTATGGTGGGGTGAGTTATGAGTGTCTGGAGAGTAAACCTGCTAGGACCAAATGATAACAGCTTTATCTGGCCTTAAGAGATGGGATAGGATGCAAAGTGAAGTAGGCAAGAGTCAGGAAGACAATATTCACAAAGACAACAGTGGAAAGACAGAAAAGAATGGCAACCACACAATGCCCAAAAGTGAATGCTGCAAAATTATGAAGAAGCTTAGTACTAGGGAGGAGATAGGAGAAGATATCTCCTCCCATAACCACGGGTGTGGAATATTCCATGTGTTATCAGAGATTAGATATTTTGATTACTTTTGCTGATTCTCTCTCTCTCTCTCTCTCTCTCTCTCTCTCTTTCTGTCTATATCTCTTTCCCCCCCTCTCATTCTCTCTCTGTCTCTTTCATCCTCTCTTTGTCTTTCTCTGTCTCTGACTGTATGTCTCTTTCCCTCTCTGTCTCTCTCTCATTCTCTCTGTTTGTCTCTCTCCTTCCCTCTTTGTCTCTCTTTGTCTGTCTCTATCTCTTTCTGTCTGTATATGTCTCTCTCTCATTCTCTCTCTGTCTCTGTCTCTCTCATTCTTTCTTTCTCTGTCTCTGTCTCTTTGTCTCTCTCTGTCTCTCTGTCTGATTCTCTCTCTGTCTCTCTGTCTTTCTCTCTGTCTGTCGCCGTGTGTGTGTGTGTGTGTTTCTTTCCGTCTCTTTTTCTCTCTTATAAGGGATGGCTCTTTGGAGAGGAGAGTGGTGTTAACAGAGAGAAATTTAGGAATCTAGACAATTTAAAAACAACAAAAATCAACAAAAAAAATTTTTCAAAAGAGCTATCAAATTAGATCTAGATCTGTGATTTCATTAGTAAGGGGAATTTCCCATGAGAAAGCTCTCTTTACTAATGCAGGTCAGCACATTTTCTATTACATATTCTCTTAAAGAGTTGCCAACAGGGCTGGGTTGACTAGGGTCCTATAAATCTCAAGGAGCAGGACTTGACATTTAGTCTCCCTGGTTTCCCACTAAATTCCATGATGCCTTAATAGGGTAGTAAGTAAATGACTCTACTAAGCTATTACATAGGGCAGTTAGGTGCAGTGGATAGAGTACCAGCCTTGGAGTCAGGAAGACTCATCTTTGTAAATTCAAATCTGGCCTCAGACTTTTAGCTGAGTGACCCTGGGCAAATCACTTCACCCTGTTTGCCCGAGTTTCCTTATCTGTAAAATGAGCTGGAGAAGGAAATAGCAAACCACTCCATCATCTTTGCCAAGAAAACCCCAAATGGGGTCGATGAAGAGTCAGACGTGACTGAATAACAAAAGCTATTAAATATTGCTGGAATGACATAAAAGAGTTAATGTTTTTATCTCCAAAAGTAGTCAAGTAATTCACTTTCAGCCTTAGGCCACATACTTGATTTTTTGTATTTGGACCATGCCCTTTGTACTTAATTAAGTTTGAAATCCCAGTGGGATATCTAGGTAGAGATGTCTCATAGATAATTGAAGATATGCATGGAGCTCAAGATTGAAGACAGAGCTAGAGATGCAGATTTAAGACCCACAAAATCACCAAATCTCAGAAGAGGAAGAGACATCAAAAGCCACCCAGTCCAATCTATCCCTGAATTCCTTCTATAACATGCTCAATAAGTAGTCAGGTGTTTTTATTTTTTTTGAGAGAACTCTAGTGAGAAGAAGCTCATCACCTCCTGAAGAAGCCCATTCCACTTTTGGATACCTCTTTTTTCTTGGTTTGTTTCTTTATTTTTAGAGTAGTTTTTTTTTTTTGTTTATTTGTTTTGTTTATTTTAAAACCTAAATTTATCCTGCTACTTCTACTCATTGTTTCCATTTCTTCCCTCAGGGACCAAATCAACAAGTTTATTTCCCTTTTCAAGGAACAGGTATTCACATATATAAAGGTGCTACTGGCTCTAGAGGCAGAAAATCTGAATTCAAATCTCACATCTGATGTTTCCTACTTGTGTGACTCTGCCCTAGGCACTTGATCATGCTGGACCTTAGTTTATTCATCTGTAAAATTAAGGGCTTGGGTTAGATGGTTTCTAAGATTGTTTCCAGTTCTAAATCTCTGATCTATCATGCCTGGGGAGACAGTGGAACCAGGATGGCAGAGAAGCAGGAGGAAGTACTGACTAGATCTCCCCCATAAATCCTCTACAAAGTTTGAGAAAATGTGCCAGCCCAAATCCTGATAAGAAAATACAAGGAAAAAAATTGGGGTCATTTCTCCAGCACAAATTGGCATAGGGAGACAGAGACTGAAGATGGTGTCTGTCCAAGACCATGGACAGAAGTGAAAGATGATTCTGGCTGGGTACCAGGGCAAGTAAAGGTCCCAGATGCACAGTGGAGAACCTTGACATTGTGCAGAATGCAGGAATACGTGCCAAGTGGCAGCTCAGTCATTCACTATCCAGTTCTGGGTCATAAATCCCGGCAGACAGAGGAGACGTGCCTGGAAGTGGTGTTCCAGGGAGAGAAGTGGTCAGTGGCCATATGCTACATACTTAGAAAAGAACAAGTTCAGAAGCATAGAGTAGATATCTGGCTCTGATCTGAGGAGGGAAGTGCGGTCTCATCTCCTATCTCTAGCCCCTGTCTAAAGTTGGCAGTGGAATAATCAGGGCACTAATCTCAGACCAAAAGCAAACCTCCTATTCTGTCACTCAGCCTACAGAGATTTCCAGCTGACTGATGGTGGTTAAGTCCAATAGCAGTCTTTTGTAATTTCCAAATAGGGAAAAATCAGTGGGAGTACTAAAACAACAGGAATCTGAAGAGCTCAGATAAGGGAGACAGACTTTGTCCTGGATCAGATCTCTTTGGGAGCACTGAAGACATGCAGATCCCCAGCCTGAGTTGCCCCTGCAATCCTAGTGTGACACAACACTCAATACCCTAAGAAAACAGTAGTAAAACCCAAGAAGTTTACAGGGTGTTGCCCTATAATAAAGACCAAAGTCAGAAAACAGTCTGGAAGAATGAACAAATAATAAGGACAACTGACTACAATGAAGATTACTATGAAGACCATAGCTACCACTATGAAAACAACAGAACCTGACCATTATTGTAGTGACGGGGATACTTAAAACATGAATCCAGAAGGAAGAAAATACACTAAGATATCTATGAGCAAAACTCCAAAAAAAAGCACAGCTTGGGCACAAATCTAACCAGAATTCCTGGAAGAGTAGAAGCAAGAGTTTAAAGGAAGAGCTAAAAATATTTTAAAAATCAGATGAAAGCACAAGAGAAAAAATGAGAAAATTAGCAAGGACCGTCAAAGAAAGAATGGAAAAGAAACAATACTTCGGGTTAAGGGTTACAAAACTTCACCTAAGAAACTCTGAAAATTATCATTGACCAAATAGAAGTTAATGACTCATCAGACAACAAGAAATAATAAAAACAAAGTCAATATTATGAAAAAAAGCAAAAGAAAATATAAGATAATATAAAAAACAACTGATGTGAAAATATATTGAGGAGAGATAATTTAGGAATTATTATGCTACCTGAAAGCCACCACAAAAAGAGCCTAGATCCCACATTTCATGAAATAATAAAAGAAAGCTTCCCAGATTATGGAGAACTGGATGGCAAGGTAGAGAAAGAATTTTTTTTTAAAAACCCACTAGCTACCTACTAAAAGAAATGAAAACTCATTGGAATATGATAGCCAAAATCTAGACTTTCCAGGCCAATGAACAATATATTGCAAATTGAAAAAAAAATAATTCAAGAACTAAAAAGTCACAATCTGGATCACAAAGGTTTAAACAGCCACAACTCTAAAGGAGAGAAGAGCTAAGAATATTATATGATTATAGGCAAAAGATGTAGGTTTTCCACCAAGAATCATTTATTCAGCAAAGCTGAGTATAATTTTACAGAGAAAAAAATAGTTATAACAAAATAGAAGAGTTCTAAACATTCCTGATGAGATCAGTGCTGAGAAGAAACATTAAAATGTAAACATAAGTCAAGAGAAACATAAAACAGTAAAAAATGAGCAAGCAATCATAAGGGATTAAATAAGGATAAAGTTGTTGCATTTTAAAATAAGGAGACGACACATGTCTCTCCTCAGAATTCCATCATCATCAGGGGTCTAAAGGGAACAGAACTCGACAGAAGGGCTGGGAGAGGTTCTACTATGTGTTTATGAGATTAATGGAAAAACCAATAGGGAGAGAAAGATGAATATGTTAGAGGGGAGGGAGAGGATGGATGAAGAAAATTATTTTAATTGGGGCATAGAAATAAAAGTGTATACAGATAAGAAGGAAAGGATGTGAGAGTGGGTGACGCTTGGAACTCACTGATCAAAGAAGAGAATAATGTACACACAGTTGGGGACAGAAATACATTTTACTATAGAGGGAAATAGTAGGGGAAAATAAAAGGGAAAGGGAAGAATAAGAGGGAAAAATAAGGCAAGCATTAAACTTAAGCAAACAAACTTGTAAAGAGGTGTCATAAAATAAAGAGAAGGAAAAATCTAAGTAAGTAGTATTGAGGGAAATACCAAATTAAGAATGATAATTGGGGATGTGGATGGGATGATTCATGAATGCGATGATTTCACCAATAAAATGAATAAAGATAGCAGAATAGATTAGGAAGTAGAATCCAACAATGTATTATTTACAGGAAACCTATCTGATACAGGAAGACAAACACAGAGTAAAAGTAAGGAATGGTAGTAAAATCTATTATACTTTCACTGAAGTAAAAAAAAAATATGGGGGTTGTAATCCTAATCTCAGACAATGTGAAGCCAAAAATAATAGCCTTAACTAAAAAAGAAATCAGAGAAGCTTCACTTTCTTTAAATGAACCATAGACAATGAATTAATATTGATACTGATTATGTAGGCACCAACTGACATAATGTTAAATACTTAAAAGAAATGTTAAATAAGCTACAGGGAGAAATAGTAAAGCTATAATTGTGAGGGACTTCAATTTATTTCCTCTATGACTTAAACAACTCTAACCCAAAAGAAACAACAAAAATAAATGACCAAAATAGAATTTTAGAGTATTTAGATATACTAAAGTCCTGGAGATTATTTAATAGTAGTAGAAAGTAGTATAGATATATCTCAGCTCTGCATTGCACCTTCACAGAAATTGACTATATGTTAGGTCACAAAAACCTCATAAACAAATACAGAATGGTAGAAATATTAAATGCATCATTTAGGGACCACAGTAAAATAAAATTATGTTAAATAAAGGATAGTTTATGCAATTATTAAAATTAATATAAATCAAAATTACTTTCTCTTAAAGTTAACCAAAGAACAAATCATAGAAGCAATCAGCAGTTTTCTTAAGGATAATAAAAATAATGAGAAATATATTTTAAAAATATTTGGGATACAGCTAAAGCAATCCTGAGGGGAAATTAATATCTCTATACACTTTAATTAGTAAAATAGAGAAAGAACAGGTCAAGGAATTGGACATGCAATTAAAAATTTGAAAAATAACTATTAAAAAAACAAAAATAGAAATCTAGAAATCAAAGGAAAAGTTGTCAAAATTGAAATGAAAAGTGAATTAATAAGTAAAACTAAGCATTTTAAAAGCAGTAAAATAGATAAACCATTAACTAACTTGATTAAAAAGGAAAAGAAAATCAAATTACCAGTATCAAAAATGAAAAAGAGGTGAATTCATAGCCAACGAAGAAGAAATAAAAGAAAAGTTTTGGCAACCACTTCATGCAATTACATGCCAATTAAACTGACAATATAAATGAAATGGATGATATTTACAAAAATATAAACTGAGTAGATTAATAAAATAAGAAAGAGGCCTTAAATATCCCAATCTTAGGAAAGGAAATTGAATGTCATAAATGAACTCTCATTATGGGGGAGAGAGGAACAGGACCAGATGGATTTGCAAGTGGATTCTGTCAAATGTTTAAAGAATAATCAATTCTAATATTGGATAGTCTCTTAAAAATAGGAAAGAAAAAAATCTTACTAAATTCTTTCTGTGATACAAATAAGTTTGATACATAAGGAAGGGAGAGTTAAAATAGAAAAAGAGAACTGTAGACAATATTCCCTAATGAATTTTGGTGCAAAAATTTTAAATAAAATAATAGGAAGAAGCCTACAGTAATGTATCACAAAGGTCATATACTATGACCAGGATGCATTTATACTAGAAATGCAGGACTGATTAAATATTAGGAAAACTATAAACACAATTGATCATATTAATATCTAGAAATATATGTACACATATATAATAATTTCATTTTATATATAGATATAGACATATGAAGACTCTGTTAAGGACAAAACGCCCATTCCTAGGAAAAACACTAGAAGGTAGATGTACAAATACGTATTTCCTTAATATGAAAAGTAGTAGCTATCTAAAACCAAGAGTCAGAATTACCTGTGATAGTGGTTAGCTGTAGAGGCTTTCTAATAAAATCAGGAAGTAAAGCAAGAATGTCCATTATCATCATTACAATCTAATATACTCCTAGAATTGCTAGCTGTAACAAAAAAAGAAAAGAAAAGAAAAATAAATTGAGAGCATAAACTTAGACAATATGTCAATGTCATAACTTTTTGCTCTCTATCAAGCCAGCTTTCAATGTTTTACATTCATTCCAAATTTATTTTGCATTTGTGTATCTGTGTTCCTATTGTCCCATCCCCACAATAGAATGTAAGCTCCTGGAAGGAGACTGTTCTGCTTTTGCCTTTGCAAGCCCAGGGGCTAACCGACTGTTTGGTGCATTGTTTAGTGCATTGACTCCTTTACAAATTAAAGACAGATCAAACTAATTTGAGAAATATGAATTGCTTGTGATGAAGCTAAGCCAGTATAATAAAAATGACAGCATTATCTGAATTTATGTTCTTATTCAGTTCCATCCCAGTCAAACTACAAAAGGATTACTTTATAGAACCAAAAAAAATAACAAAATTCATCTGGAGGAATTAAATGTCAGACATCTCAAGGGAAATAATCCAAAAAGGGGGAAAGGATATGACCTAAAAATACCAGATCTCAAATTATACTTTAAAGCAATAATCTTAAGAAAAATTGGTACCTGAGTGAATACTCACCAATATTTTGTGGGTTTGACAAAGTGTCTAAATTACTTCTCTATTTTCTCAAAGTTCCTGAGTGTATGTTTTAGGGGAATATAGGTATACTTATTTAAATTGCTCTAGGTTTCTTCCTGTCACACTTAGAGGATGAAATGGAGGGGGTTGGGTAAATTCTCCTCTCCCTGAAAAGAGAGCAAAGGGGAAAAAAAAAGAAATAATAACAGCTAGATAAGGAGGAGGAAATGTATTACAGTTGCCTCAAAGTGGAATGTGTATTTGTTTAAAATGTGATCAAAACAGTCTATTTTATCTTTTGTGGTCTGCTCCATTACTACTATATGGGGTATTCAGGGAGGACTAGCACCTATGGTATATGGACTTGTCCAGACCTTTTCGGGGCTGCTTATCCACCTTGGGTATTCACCTTAGTTCAACTCTCACTTGTGGCTTCAAGAAGCTATAACACGTACAGCAGCCACACCCCAGTGAAACCATTTTAGCAGACAGGCTAAATCAGGTTAAAGGTACCTTACAGGCCTCAAACTCATTGGTGAATTATGGGAATGTCTCAAGCATGTCAAGACTTCCCTTGATGCAATGGGCAGATGACAACAATTTGATCCAATGGCCATGATGATTGTTAAAGTAGGTACCATGGAATTCTTAGAATTTAATCAGACATCAAAGACACCAAGGTCATCCATTCTATAGAAGGTCATTCCATGGCTCTGGAAGAGAGAATGAGGCTGACAACTTTGTGTAACTCTGCCTCAGTTAAATCCAATTTACAAGCAAATTATCACCCTGTGCTGTCCTTAGTCTTCTTTGAAAAGGATGAACAGCATCCTTTGTTTAATTAAGATAATTCATTGAAATAATTCAAAAACTACCTGTATTCATTCTCTTATATTAAAAAAGTAGTTTATGAGTGACCATTCATAGATGCAATATCCATCTGGCATTTATTCTATCATATAATATAAGATATACTGATATTTACATTTTGAAGTTTCCTGAACACTGGGCTACAATGACTGGCATGTAGAGAGTATTTAATAACTGCTTATTGAATGATAACCAGGGTGGATTGTTTGGAGGTCTTCCTTAGATTATTTATTCCACTGTGATGTTTTCTTTTCTAGTTTTCAAAATTAATACCAAATAATGTGGATGATTACTTTTTTATTGTAATTTTTGTTTTTTTGTTTTCAACATTTACTTCCACAAGATTTTGAGTTCCAAATTTTCACCCCATCTCTCCCCTCCCCCCACCCCAAGATGGCATGCATTCTAAATACCTTTCCCCCAGTCTGCCTTCCCTTCTATCTCTCCCGTCTTCTTTTATCCCCTTCTCCTTCAATTTTCCTGTAGGGCAGATGGACTTCTGTACTCCACTTCCTGTATTTCTTATTTCCCAGTTGCATGTGAAAACGTTTTTTTAAACGTGTTTTTAAAACTCTGGGTTCCAAATTTTCTGCCTTCCTCCCTCCCCTCCCACCTTCACTGGTAAGGCAAGCAACTAAATATAGGTTATATATGTGCAGTTTTGCAAAACACTTCCATAGTAGACATGCTGTGAAAAACTAACTCTATTTCCCTTAATGCTATCCCATCCATCCATTTATTCAATTCTTTCTTTTGACCTTGTCCCTCCTCAGAAGTATTTGCTTCTGATTATTCCCCTCCCCAATCTGCCCTCCTCTCTATCATCCCCCTACTCTCTTGTCCCCTTCCACCTCCCCATTTTCCCGTAGGGTAAGACAGATTTCCACACCCAATTGAGTGTGTATGTTATTCCCTCCTTAAGTCAAATCCTATGAGAATAAGATTCACTCATTCCCTCTCAACTTCCCTCATTTCCCCTCCATTGTAAGAGCCTTTTCTTTTCTGTTTTTTTTTGTGGGATAATTTACCCCATTCTACCTCTCCCTTTCTCCTTCTCCTAGTATATTCCTCTCTCACCCCTTAATTTTATTCTCCAGATATGACCCCTTCATTTTCAACTCACCTTGCACCCTCTATCTGTATCTATATAGATGTACATATATTTCCCCCCTCCAACTACCCTAATACTGCCAAAGGACTCATGAGTTACAAATATCATCTTTCCATGCAGGAATGTAAACAGTTCAACCTTAATAAGTCTCTTATGATTTCTCTTTCCTGTTTACCTCTTCATGTTCCACTTGAGTCTTATATTTGAAAATAAAATTTTCTATTCAATTCTTGTCTTTTCATCAAGAATGCTTGAAAGTCCTCTATTTCACTGAATGACCATTTTTTCCCCTGCAGGATTATACTCAGTTTTGCTGGGTAGATGCTTCTTGGTTGTAATCCTATCTCCTTTGCTCTCCAGAATATTATATTCCATGCCCTGTGGTCCCTTAATGTAGAAGCAGCTAAATCTTGTGTTACCCTGATTGTGTTTCCACAATACTTGAATTGTTTCTTTCTGGCTGCTTGCAATATTTTCTCCTCAACCAGGGAACTCTGGAATTTGGCTACAATATTCCTAGGAATTTTCCTTTGGGGATCTCTTTCAGGAGGTGATCGGTGGATTCTTTCAATTTCTATTTTGCCCTCTGATTCTAAAATATCAAGGCAGTTTTCCTTAATAATTTCTTGAAAGATGATGTCTAGGCTCTTTTTTTTGATCATGGCTTTCAGATAGTCTAATAATTTTTATATTCTCTCTCCTGGATCTATTTTCCAGGTCAGTTGTTTTTCCAATGAGATATTTCACATTTTTTTCTAATTTTTCATTCTTTTGGATTTGTTTTACAGTGTCTTGATTTCTCATAAAGTCACTAGCTTCCAATTGCTCTATTCTAATTTTTAAAGAAATATTTTCTTCAGTAATCTTTTGAACTTCCTTTTCCATTTGGCCAATTATGCTTTTTAGGGCATTCTTCTCTTCATTGGCTTTTTGGACCTCTTTTGCCATTTGGGTTAGGCTATTTTTTAAGACATTATTTTCTTCAGTATTTTTTTGGGTCTCTTTTAGCAAGCTGTTGACTTGTTTTCCATGATTTTCTTGCATCACTCTCAGTTTTTCCTCTACTTCTCTTACTTGCTTCTCAAAATCCCTTTTGAGCTCTTCTAAGGCCTGGAACTGATTCATATTTTTCTTGGAGGCTTTGGATGTAGGAGATTTGGCTTTGTTTTCTTCTGGTTGTATATTTTGATCTTGTTTGTCACCAAAGTAAGATAATATAGTCTGACTCTTTTTGCACTGCTTACTCATGATCCTGGCCAATTACTTGAGTTTTAAGCTCTTTGTTAAGGTAAAAGTCTGTTTCCAATGTGAAGGGTGTACTGTCCCAAGCTTTGGGGGTTTGTACAGCTGTGTTCAGAGGTACTTCTAGGGACCTGTAAATTTTCAGTTCTTCCAATGTGTTATGATAAGGGGTGAAGTGTTTCCTCTCCACCACTACAACAAGCTCCACCATGCCAGTGATCCTCTTCGCCCCAGGACCTCCCCTCAGAACTGTGACCCAGATCCAAGCACAGGTAAAGCAAGAGATTCCTGCCTCAGCACTGGCAAAGAGATCCCTGCGATACCCCTCTGATCAGCCACTCAATTCCCCCTCAGTCTGTAGGCCAGGAGCTCAGGAGGCAGCTGCTGCCCCAGAGGCCACACTCAAGACTTGCGGCTGAGACCTAGCTCCTCTCTCACCGCAGTCACAGACTTTTCCTACTGACCTTCTAAGTTGTCTTTGGTGTTCAGGGGTTGAGAACTCTGGAAACTGCCACAGCTGCCCATAATTCAATCCTCTGAGGCCTGCTCCAGGGTCTCTGCAGCCTGAGTGCTCACGCCAAACTGCGCTCCTCTCCCCACCCAGCACGATATGCCTTTCTGATCAACCATCCAGGGTGTCTTTGGCTGGAAACTTGTTTCACTCTGTCTTTTTGTGGGTTCTGCTGCTTTAGAATTTGTTTAGAGCCATTTTTTTAGGTATTTAGAGGGCTTTGGGAGAGAGCTCCAGACAGTCACTGCTTTCCCTCTGCCATCTTGGCTCTGCCCCCCAATGATTACTCTTTATCATATAGTTTGAGACTTGGTATTACTAGGCTTCCATCTTGCTTCCTTTCTTTTTTTTATTTCCCTCAAGATCCTAGAACTTGTGTTCCTCCAAATAAATTGTTATTAATTTCTCTAGTTCTACAAAATAATCACAAGGTAGTTTGAGTAGTACAGCATGAAACCTACAAATTAACTTAGGTAGTATCACTATTTTTATTGTATTGGCATAGTGCAATGAGCAACACTGAGTGCCTCTGAATTTTTCCTTTTGTTTCTAAAAAGAGTCTATATTTGCAATTGGAGTCATTGTTCACCTGAAAAAAATAAGTCTTGAGTATGTTTTGATAGGTTAAGTTGCAAATATTTCAGGCATTTTATTTATATTGAATGGATTTTCTTTATCATTTCTTCCTTTTTTTGTTAATACTATGTAGAAATAATGATTTTGTGGAGTATATGGTTGTTTCCACTTAGCCTTTGTTAATACTTTTAATTTATTTCTATTTTCTTTCCTATTTCTGGCTTTTATTAGGAATATATTTCATGTTTCTCCTTTATAAATAACACTGGATCTTCAAGAAATTCCTTTTTATATTTATGCTTTTAAAATATTTCATGTAGATAAGTTTTGTAAGTAGTGAAATGATTTTTTCTGAGCTGATTTATACAACTTTTTTTTTCAATTTTGTAGTTTACTTAGTTATGCCCATTTTTTTTCATAATGTGGAGCAACATTGTTTCCTGTGGATATATCCAACTTAGTGTCTTTTTAAAGAATATGCTTATAGTCTCTTTGTCAACATTTGACTTTAAAATTTCAATATTCCTTAGTGAAATGTGCTTACAAAATTATTTCTACTTTTTGTTGATTTCTTGTTTGGATAGTAGCACCAAATTCATCTCAAAAAAACCAGTTTGCTAGACTCACTTTCATCTCAATTGTTGAGAATAATTCTGCAGCACAAATATTGATAACAATTCTGTAGCACAATATTTTTCTTAAAATATTTTATAATAACTAATATTCCAATTGAATCAGTCTTTTTGTACCCCTCTGTCCCTACACACACTCCAGTCTTCATTTAAGCTTGTTAAATTTATTTTTTTCTGACAATTTCTATCTCTTTTTTTGTTAACTTTGTTACTATATAGTTTTGTAGATAAGCTTTGATTTTACTCATATTCTTAGTTTTGCAGGCATATAGTTGTTAATAGATTCTGATAACCCTTCTTATTTCCACTGTTCAAAGTCAATTTTACATTTTCTTTTTAATTAGACTCCTCCCATTTCTCCTCTATCTCTGTCTCTTTGTCTCTGTCTCTGAGTGTGTCCCTGGGTGTATCTCTCTGTCTCTGTCTCTCTCTTTCTCCCTCTCCATCTCTCTCTCTCTCTCTCTCTCTCTCTCTCTCTCTCTCTCTCAGCAAGTTACCAAGTACTCAATGGTTTTTATTAACCCTGATAATTAACTCAAATCTCATAGAAGCCTCAGGGAATTAACTTATGCTAGCCTCTAACTGTTTACCCATTATTTTAGTTCTATCTTCTTGTGTCTAGCAGAAAAAAAAATTCAATCCATCTTTTACTGAACAAAACAGCTCTTTAAATATTTTAAGACAGCTCTGATATTACTTAGGATAGTATGGAGGAAAGGATGCTGGAATTGGTATCAGTATCATTTACTACCCAAGGAATCTCTTTCATCTTTCTGGGCTTCAATTTCCTTATCTTTAAAACGAGGGAGATGTCTTCTAAGATCTGCTCTAGTTTTAAATCCACGATCCTGTGATTCCTGTCCAATGCAATTCTTTTTACAAATTTTATGAAAATGACCATATATTAGGACATAAAAGTCTTCTAGTCAGATGCAGAAAAGCAGAAATATTAAATGTATCCTTTTCAGATCATAATGCAATAAATTACATGTAATAAAGGACCATGGAAACACAGCTTAAACATTAATTGGAGACTTAATAACCTAATCTTAAAGAATGAGTGGATGAAAGAACAAATCATAGAAACAACACATAATTTTATCAAAAAGAATGATAACAATGAGACAACATACCAAAACTTATGGAATGTGGCAAAAGCAGCAATCAGAGGAAAATGTAAAAAAAAATTTTTTAAGATTACATCAATAAGATAAAGAAAGAGCAGATCAATTAATTGAGTATGCACTTTAAAAAACTAGAGAAAGAACAAATTTAAAAATCCCCAATTTAACACCAAATTGGAAATCCTAAAAATTAAATGTGAGATTAATAAAATTGAATGTAAGAAAACCATTGGAATAATAAATAAAACTGGGGTATGATTTTATGAAAAAATAAATAATCCATTGATATACGTGTGTGTGTGTGTGTATGTATGTATTTTTTAAGAGAGAAGAAAATCAAGTCACTAGTATCAAAAATGATAAGGGTAAATACATCACCAATGAAGTTCAAACTCAAGCAATTATTAGGAATTATTTTTGCCCAATCACATGCCAATAAATTTAACAGTTTAAGTGAAATGAAAATGCTTGGCAAAAATAGATAGATAATAGATAAATTTCCTCACACTTCTCTGACAAACTCCATTGCAAATACATAGAGAGTATAGAGAAAAGGAGGCTCAGAGATCAAATGTGATGAATCTGCATGTATTTGGGTCCTTGGATTGCAATGCAGACTCTGCCACCAGCTTATTACAGGGACAACAGCTAGAACAATGTGGACATGGAATGCCCAGCATTCCTAGAATCTTCAAATCTAGAAAGTACTCTTACATTTGACTATTATAAATACCCAAATTAACTATAAAGGACATGTAAAGAAAGATGCTATCTGCATCCAGAGAAAAAAATTGATAAATAGAAGTATGTACAGAATAATTTTACATATATATGTGTGTATGTGTGTATGCATATATAGATATAGATATATACATATATATGTCTATTTGTGTCTAATGGTAGTCATCGGGAGGAAGGAAGGAAAAAAAAGAAATATGACAATTTTGTTGTATATTTATAATTAATAGCCAGTTGTATATAGCAGATTTTCAGTTTCATGTGCAATCATCTTTTTTTATTGGACTATGTTATAGGAATGCTTGCTTTATTCCATAAATTAAAAATAAAATTTAATAATTATTAGAAAAGTAAGTACTGCTCCAGTCAAAAAATGGAGGGGAAGGACACATATCAAAAGCTTCTCCTTCGGTGCCCACGACCCAGGAGGTAACTTCTCAGAAAATTCAAATAGAACTCCACCCTTTAATTTCTTGAATTAATGCATTCTCAACTCTCTTGATATTTTATGGATCAATCCTTGGGGCACAAGCAAGTTTCCTTTCATATTAGAACAGACTACCTATATGGCATCATTTCACTTCATTCACTGACTTTCAAAGATTTTAAATATAGTTTAAGATTTTTTTGTTCATTTGTTTCAATTCATAGACATATGAACAAGGTATTCTCAACTAGTTAAGACATTGGAGCTACAATGTGTTTGGGTTGTTTCAACCTCGTCCTCAAATGATATTAAAACTACCTTTGAAATGAATTGTCTCAGTAGACTGTCCTGAATTGTTGACATAGTTTCCTGATTGGTGAAGTTCAAAAACAGTTGTGACTGGAGGGGTTGAGGTTCCTCCCTTAGACTTCTGACCACAGGGTAGCAAAATACCAAACTTCAGCGCAATGTCTAGAAGACAGTAGACTTGATACTCAGGGAAGATATTTGACTATACATTTCAGAGACACACGCATTGAGTTTACAATTGTGATTATATGAATGTATTTGATCACCAAGGAAAAGGGCAAGGGTAAGAGAATATAACAAGATTAAAGGGATAGCTTTGGGTCATACTTCTACCAATATACAACCTGGAGAGAGCAGTATCAAAGACCCAAACAGAAAGGAAAATAACTAGGACAGGGTAGTCAACATTATCAAATGGTGCCAAAATATCAAGAAGGATGAGGAATGAGAAAAATAACAGTTGTATATGACAATAAAAAGGTTTTCTTTTTAAATAGCCATTGAGAAATTACTTTCAGTTGTATGGTGAGATTTAAAGCCAGATCAAAAAAGTTGAGATATTAGTGGTTGGTAAGATAGAAGCAGAAAATGTAGAAGATTCTTTGTGAGTGCTGGATGGTTAAAGTGAAGAGAATTAGAGGAGAATTGCTTTGGGGGACTATTAGGATCCCCTGTTTTTTTTTTTTTAAATGACGGGTGAACCTGATGATATGTAGGTCACAGGGAGACAGTGGAAAAGCAGGGATGAGAGAATGAGAAACAGAGACAGAGACTAACAGAGACAGACAGTAACAGAAATGGTGATATAGAGAAACAAAGAGACAGAAAGACAGTGACAGAAAGAGAGAACAGACTGACAGATAAAAAGATAGGCAGTCAGACACACAGAAATATAGTGACAGAAAGGAGAAACAACAGTACAAAATCCTGGAGTCATGGGTAGCTGATATCAAAATCATAAGTAGAAGATGAGCCTTGGCATCCTTGCCAAGGAGAGCCACCTAATCCTCTGAGATTGAAACCAAGAAAGAATAAAGAAGCCACAGGTTTTGAAGTGTAAAGGATGGGAGATGAGAGAGCTCAGAAGAGATGGCCTCAATCTTCTTAGTGAAGTAAGAGGCCCCCTTCACAGTAAATAGGGAATAGAACTTAAGTAAAACATACAAAGATGGTCATTATGGAGATTTAAAAAGAAGTCAGAGATAAATAAAAGAAATGAAATGCTAGCTTTATGGAGGAAGCCGAACCCAAGGTGAGCCTTAAAGATGATGAGGGCCTTTTAATAGATGGAGACAATGGATGCACTATTCCTCACATGGAGAATGGTGTGAAGTTGGGGCCCACAGTAGAAAATTATCTTTGAAAATATTCCTGTTCTGTTCTCATATTGTATTCAAAGATACTGCCTATATATTCACAGGGCATTCTCATAAATATTTAATGTGCATGAGAAAGTAGACATATGGGTCAACAGTGGTTGTTTTCCTGTTTTGTTTAATATATTTTTTTATTTTGACTTTCACTGACAAATACAGATATTCAAATATATTAACAAAGACACTAGAAAAGAAAATAAGAAAAAAGATTAGGGAAACTAAAACAAAATAATCAGAGAAGCAATAAATTAAAACAATAGAGGTATATTTTTCTTTGTTTCTGCAACATGTTTTAGTTGATGCCTTTTGTTTTCACATCACATTTATTTGTGAATATAATCCACTTTTTGTCCTAACAAGTGAGTCATTATTTGTAACAAAGATTTTAAAAGACAGAAAGAAAACAAAAAGCAAATTCATCAAACTTGCCAACAAAATAACCACATCAGATAGTAGGTGCATTATTCCATTCTTATTATCCATAACCTCAGCAATGAATGGAGAGAGATGAATTTTGCCAATTCTATTCCAGATTAAATATAGTCAATATAATGATGCTGAGATGAGTTCACTTTTTTGTTACTGTTCTTTCTGTTTACATCTGGTAGTTTTTCATGGGTCTGCTTATTTTACTGTATATCAGTTTGTATAAATATTCTCATGCTCTTAGTATATCTTCCTTATGTCATTTTTATTGTGCAGTAATGTTATATTTGTGCATTACTCTCTTTTTTTTCTTAGCCTATGCTCAGAAACCCTGAACTTTTACTTTATGTCTAATGCCTGGCCATCACAAAAATTGGTGCTATACGTATTTTGGTACCTATGAGATCTTTTTTGTCTTTGAATTGTTGGCATCTACTTTTGGCAGTAGGATTTCTGGTAATATGTTTTAGTCCATTTTTAAGCATTTGGATATTTTAGTCTTTTTTAGCCTTATTCCAAATAATTTTCCAGAAAGGATAGATAGTAGTCTATTTTGATTAAAATAGAGAATTTGAGAAAATAAATAGTAAGAGATAAGCATATGCAAGTCTGGTGGAAATAAATTGTGGAGGGCTCTGAATGTCAGGTTTAGGAGTTAAAACTTTATTTGCCAAGGATGAGAAATCAATGAAGACTTTTTAATAGGTTGATCATGTGATCATAATAGCACAATAAGAAAATTATTGATAATATTGTAGAGATTGAACTTCCAGAGACATATACTTAGACACAAGGAGAATACCTTGGAAATTGGTTATTTAGATGAGAAAAATGAGTTTGACACAGCAGGAGTAGAATGGAAGCACTAGAAACCAGACATATTGAGGAAGAAGAAATGATAGTACTTTGTACCTTACTATACATGCATGGAATGAAGGCAATTGAAGAGTCAAAGTGATTTCATGGTTATTAGTCTAGGTGACAGGGGAAGGTGGGAGAAAGGTGGAATGATGCCATTAACAGAGATAGAGAAGTTAGGAATGAGGAGGATTTAGAGGGAAATATAATAAAATCATTGATTTAGATTTGGAAGGAAACTTAAGAGTTATTGAGTTCAATTCTTCATTGTATGATTGGCAAAGCAATGAAGTAATAAGCGAATCAGCATTATGAAGCACCTATTATGTTCCAGGCACTGGACAAAGCACTTTATAAACGATCCTCCTAACCACCATGGGAGGTAGGTACTATTGTTATCCTCATTTTTCATTTGAGGAAACAGACAGATAGATGTTAATTGACTTACTCAGGGCCATACACCTAGTACGTGTTTAAGGCTGAATTTGAACTCAGGTCTTACTAACTCCAAGTTCAGAATTCTCTCCACTGAACACCTAGCAGCCACTGAGGAAAGTGAAAAACAAATGAGTGACTCGTCCAAGGTAATATGGTTAAATAAGTAATGGAACTGGAATTCCAACCCAGGTCCCCTATGTCTACATGAAATACATTTCTCATTGTATCACATTGCAGTGAATTCAGTTCCAAACATGTCAAGATTGAAGTCCCCATGACTTATGCAGATGGTAAGAAATATGGGACTGCAGCTCTCATATGTGGGCTAAGATAGATAGACAGATAGATAGATAAAGAGAGACAGACAGGCAGACAGACAGAGACAGAGAGATGGATGGAAGGATATAGATAGATACAAATACATATAGATATGTATAGATACATATCTATATGTAAAATATATATCTATAAATATATATCAATAGATCAATAGATCAATAGTTTCAAAATATTCCCTTTTACCAGATAGTAGGATAGGAAGGATATGGTAAAGGAGATAGAAAAGGGGCTGTCAGAAAGCTAAGAGAGAAACATGAAAGTGTTGGATCACAGAAAATAAAGGATGGGTGCTTAACAAGATATCAAGGAAAGATGGCTGTCCAACATCAGTTTTGGAGGAAGTTTGAAGGGGAAAATGTTTTTTTGTTTGTCTCTTTTTTACATTTTGAGACAAGGAGGACATTAGTGATCTTGGAGAGAATTGTTTTAGTGCAGTGGTTGGAACAGAAGCTATATTGCAAGGAGATGGGCAGCAAGGAGTGGATAGATTAGGAAACCTACTATTTCTTAGATATTTGCTATAAAAAGGAGGAGGTAGATAGGGCAGTAATTTCAGAGAGCATCAGGTTAAAGCCAATGGGATTTTTTGGATAAGGGAAACCCAAGCAGGCTGATAGGCACAGTGCCTGGCACATAGTAGGTGCTTAATAAATGCATATTGACTGATGGATTAGTGGATAAGGAGACAGGGATTATGTATGAGAGAGAAAAAGGAATTGATTGAGTAAATGGGTCACAGAAGATATGGGAAAGAATGAGAAAAGATCCCAGTGGAGGGGTTGGCAATAGTTAGAACATGGCTACCTCTTCCTGTGAGACTGGAGGAGCGGAGGAATGGGTAGGTGAGGGCACAGAAAGGATTCCCGGAGAGGAGGAGGGAAGTGGAAGGAGATCATACCAAGTGGCCTCATTGTCCCAGAATGATCTCAGCGCCCAAGTTGCCTGACATTTAGCTCGATGATTCATACCTTTCTTAGGCCAGCACTGCCTGGTCTAGTACAAACACCCATGATGAGGTCTATTGTGATTTTATTTGAGGATGGATAAAGGGGGATGCAGGGAAGCAGGAGATGAAACACACACAGCATGGGGAATCAGCAGAAATTGGATTGGAAAATGAAGGCAGACTAGCAAAGGAATACATTTGTGCATTCTCAGGAGGAGGGAAGGCTTTATTCACTTTCTCAGACTTCATTGTGTAGTTTCAAAGAAAATCCATAAAATGTAACACTCCCATTTTGCAATAAAATGGGATCTTTAAACGTTTGTTTTCTATTTTATAAGGAGGTGTTCAGCCATCTTCCATCCTGGTAAAACCTGTTAAGTGTAATAGAAGCTGATCTTTCTTTTAACTGTCCCCTTGACAATGACCTGAATAATACTGGTCTGACACTGGCATCATTTCCCCTGGCTATCTCAAGTGAGCGCTGATGGGAGTGGGGGGTGCTTATAATCAGGCAATTCAATTCAACAAGCATTGATTGGCTACCTACTTGGTGCATTTATTATCTCCCCCCAGTGCTTGGGGTGGGTGATGGAAACATGAATGACACAGTCTGTGCCCTCAAAGAATCACAATCTACAAGGAAGTGGGGAAAGCTATGTATACACACACACACACACACACACAAACACAAATGTGATTAACAGTAGACATTGGCTGATAATTAAAAAAGGACAAATTAAGTGATACAAACTGTGAGGAGGGAAAGGTCACTTTCAATGGAACTGGATAGGGCCAAACAGCCTGAGAAGACTTCATGGAAAAGCGAGTACCTTACCTGGGAGCTGAACAAAGAGAACCATTTCTCCAGAATGACAGACAACCTGCATAAATTCACAGAGATGGCACTGGGCAAGCAACATCAGGGAATAGCCAATAGTCCAATTTATCTGGACTATACAGTATATGGAATAAATTACCTTGAGAGTTGGTCTCCCCTGACTCCCTCTTAGCATCACAACTTGACAGATATAATTTAAAAGTGAATCCTTTGGACAGTAGGTTAGAATTAATGGCCACTGAGATTCCTTCCACCTCTAAAATTCAGTGATTCTATGTAATGAGTAATAATGGGAAGGGGTGGAGATTGGAAAGGTACACTGGAGAGATATTGTTGAGATCTTTGAATTCTGGGTTAAAGATCTAATAATTTATGCCAGAGGCAATAGGAATATGATTCCCGTCAGGGAATGTCTTAAAAAAACTTGTATATCATGAAGTTTTCTCTGTCATCTACACGAAAGATGTATTGGAGCTGAGGAAAACCTAGTGGCAACAGTTAATATTTATTATCATCCAGGCAACAGATGATCAGAGTTGAAACAAGGGTAGCGTGACATAGAGAGAAGAAAAGAGAGAGATGCCAGCAGAGAATAACCAGCACAAGGCAAATGAGGTGTTTCCTCAAGACAAATGGAGCAGAGGACTTTCTTTCCTCATCAGCTAACATTCCTGTACCTGATCTCACCTCACATTCCTTTGCAAGTGATGTTCATTAGGTGTAAGGCACAGTGCTCAATACTAAGTATGAAGAAGGATGCAACTCAGTCCTCAAAGATCTTATCTTCTAGAGGAGAGTGATGACACGCTTGTAGGTAACTATATGCAAGGTAGAGCTTAATTTGGACAAAATAAAGACATGCAAAATCCTTGCTATAGGCTCCAGTCTGAGGTCATTTAAGTGAAGACAGAATATGGTTGATGTATTGGGACAGAACATGGGATAGAGAGACCAGAATGAGACAATGAGACAGTTGAAAAGACTCAAGATGAGAATTTCAAAGTTCAAGATAATGGAAACAAAACAGCTTCTAGTAATGATGAGGCCTAAGGTATGACTACCCATTTAGGGGCTTAAGTACAACACCAGCATAAGACCTGGTACCTAAGGATATTGTTGAATTGAGGTACCAAGGTGTTAAAAGGATTACTAACAGGGATATTGTAGCCACCAGAGTTGATGGCAATGAGATGAAATGAGAATGAGTTGCTGAAATAATTGAGGAAGTTGGAAAATGACAGAGACTAAGAGAGAATAGCAACAAGGACCTATAGTTTTGCTCTAATTAGGTATGACACGAAACAGCTTAGCCTTGGCCATAAGCTGTCTGGAAAAGCTCTTCATTTTTCACAGGAAGGCCTTTTGTCATTGCTGCTCCTTCGTCATCCTGAATGGCTTCTCTGGCCTACAGATGACCAAGAAGATGTTTTCATTATGCATTAACTCTCACAATTAAAGCTTAAAACCAGGTTGTGATTTTCTAGTTGTTGGCATCTATTCATTCCCAGGCATGAGCAGCCTTGGTTAGCCCAGCTTACTATATGGGTTTCTTGTTCTTTAACTATTTATACCTTTTAAGGGGATTTTTTTTTATAATTTTTAAATCAGAGGAAACTCTTAGGCATTCAAGGCTTTGTGTGTTCCGTTCTTCCTTGCACATTGTGTTTGTACCGTTGGCTAAAGTTATTAGGATTTTAAGGACTGTAGTTGAAGGAACTCATTGGTGGAAAAGCATTTAAGCCAGCAAAAGGATCCAGGGATAGAGCCTCGCATATGGAGTGGGGATATAAACTAACGGTCATAGACACCAAGTTCTAGCACAGAGATTGAGTGAGCCACAAGTGAATTTCCATTGTCTCAGAAATTTGCTGCAACATTTGGAATGCTCTGTGATGTATTTTTTTTTAATTTTTTTGCAGCAAGTACAAGCATTCATTGGCATATGCTCTTTTGCAAGGAGGCAAAAACATGTTATGGGAACTCTAGTCCCCTGATGTCTGTCACTTATCTTTCTCTCTTGCTCCTTCCACATTTTCCTCTCATACTCTGAGAGCAAGGGGAAGACAGCTACCAAAAGGTGAAAGAGGATCCCAGAAAGCAGGAAGGGGTTCCAATCCCCACAGATGCTGTGTGTGTACAGCTTGCTCTAATAATAGCTATCTCATTTGTATTCTTTAGCCTAGAGGAAGGAAAGGGAAGGGAGGAGGGGCAGGGAGAAAAGAGAAGAAGAATGAGTGAAGATTGTAAATGGAGAATGGAAGAAGGGAGAGATGAAGGAGACAGGATGTTAGGAAAGGACTGAAAAAGAAGACTTTGGGAAAGTCACTTAAACTCCCCAGGTCTTATTTTCTTCATATGTCAAACTTCCAATAATAAGAACAAAAAAGACACTGGGATGGAAGAGACAGAAGATGGAGGAAATGTGGGAGAGAGGGGCTAGGCTATAGCATGGGGCTCTGACTCCTTGAACTCCTTTTCTAGGTGGGACATGGGGCATGGTCCAATTACCCCTTATTCCCTACTTAAGCTCACTGTTTCTTCCTCGGCTTCCTGTGATATACCTTGGGGTCTTCCTTGTATCATCTGGCAGGGCATTTTTATCTGTTTGTATGCTACAGAAATTCTTAAGAACTACTAGTGACAGAAAGTGGAGCTAATTGAGTTGCAGTGAAAACAGGGTTGAACATTTTTCTGGGGCCTTTTCTGAGTGAGTCTCACTTCTTTCTCAGCTGTGATTCATCTAGCCTTTGAAAATCCAAGTCTATTTTCTTATCTTTTATTTCAAAAAATCACACCATGTTAGGCTATCTGGCTAACTGTGGAAACACATTTGCTGGTATTTGAACAAACTACTATACACTTAATGGGGTTTTACTCTAATCAATTTATTTTCTACTCCACACTGTGTTTACTTATGAAGAAAGGACTTCTTGGATGCTTGTTTCATTTGTAAAAGCTGTTTCATGTAATAAATTAGCCAGTTTTCCATTTGGATATTTGAACAGTCCAGGACAATCTCACCTACCATGAAACATCATTGCCTATCGGTATGGTATTTCTGTAAACCATCTCTCCTAAAATAACTGATGGACAGGCAAAACATGAAGGAAGCGCCTGGAAGACCCAGTATTGGTTTCAATTTATAAGGTAGCTGATTGTAAATCATCCTACACATTTCCTCCATTATAAAATGAGATTAAAAGAGGTAGGAGTTCTTGGAATACAATGATTGGAAGGGCAATGATTTCTAAACTTTATGTAACAGTCCTCCACTTTTTAAAACAAATTGTTGTCTTCCATTTTCATAAAATAATATATATTCTCTTCAAATGCAATTAAAAACTTATTATAATTTTATGACAATGCACAGATCCTGTACATACAAATAAAATAACAGATAGATTAAAAAATTGCTGTATAGCATTTGCTGACATAGGATCATAGATTTAGAAATGGAAGAGATTTGTTTTTTTTTCTTATTTTAAATTTAAATTTACAATGTTCCTCTTTCTTTTCTTATTTTGTATTTAAGTTTTAGTATATGTCTAAAAGACAAAAAAGAAAAAAAAAAGAAATGGAAGGGACTTTCGAGGTCACTGAGTTTATATGTCTCATTTGCTATTAAGAAAAGTGAGGACTGAAGTAGTCAAGTGACTTGCTCAAGATTACTTTGTAGGAGAAGTGCCAGGATTCAAACCCAGGTACTTGACCATCAAAGCTGTCCTGTTATTCACTGTATCATGCTGCCTACCAAAGGCAAAGGTGGAAGGAACTTTCTTCATCAATAGGGAGGTGAAGGAAGAAGCCAAACCAGGGCAAAGTGATATGGCATTTGAGGGACTAAGGAACAAAACACACAGGCCTGACTCCTCATCAGGGCCTGGTAGAGATGCTATTTGTCATCAGGTCTTGTTTACAAAAGAGGCAGAAAAGAGTCTGGGGTCATAGCTAGAGTCAAGTGGGGCAGAGGAAGAAGAAAGGGAGCATTTGTAGTGTTTCCTCCTTGTCTCCCCACCTGCCTTTCACTTATCCTAAAGATGTGATTATAGTAAATCAAATTCTCCTGCATACACACACACACACACACACACACACACACACACACACACACTGGAGTAAGTTTACTATTTCAATGTCATTTTTATTTACTTTATTTTTCATCTTTTATTTTATTTATATTTATTTATTTTTTTAAATATACACCTCATATCACCCTTTCTGTCTAAATTGTGGGCCAATTTTGAGCTTATCTTGTTATATGATATAATATGTTGGTCTATGCCAAGTTTCTGCCAAATTGCTTTCCAGTATTCCCAGTAGTTTTTGTCAAATAATGAGTTCTTGTCCCGAGTATTAGGATCTTTGAGTTTATCAAACACTAGGTTACTGTGATAATAATATATTTAAATATATTTATTTTATTTTCAGTTCCAAATTTTCTCTCTCTTCAGTTCTTTACCTACTCTTTGAGAAAGCAAAAAACAAAACACCATATATATATATATATATATATATATATATATATATATATATATATA
>NW_020954907.1:3256854-3349085 GCF_900497805.2 Vombatus ursinus | reverse complement strand
ATATATATATATATATATATATATATATATATATATATATATATATAAATGCAAAACACATTTCTGTGTGATCCATGTTTTAAAAAGCAAGAAAAATAAATAAGAAGAGAAATATGCTTCAATCTGTATTCTGAATTTATCCAATTCACTATCTAGAGGTGGATAGCATTTTACATTATGAGTCCTTTAGAGTTGTGGTAGATCATTATGTTGATCAGAGTCACTACATCTTTCACAGATAATTATCCTTACAACATTGGAGATACTGTATAGAATATTCAGTTCTCTTTGCGTTGGTCCATATAACTCTTCCCACGTTTTTCTAAAACCAACCCCTTAAAGCACCTTTGTATTCTATTACATTCATATACCATAACTTGTTTAGCAATTTCCCGTTCTAATTCTTGCCACCACAAAAAAAGAGCTGCTATGAATGTATTTTGTACATATGGGTCCTTTTACTTTTTTTTTAATCTCCTTGGGCAATAGACCTAGTAGTGGTAATGCTGGATTAAATGATATATTTGTATAGCCCTTTGGGCACAACTCCCAATTATTATCCAGAATGGTTAGGCTAGTTCACAACTCTACCAACAGTGCATTAGTGTGTACCTATTTTCTCAAATCTCCCCCAGCATTTGTCATTTTCCTTTTCTATCATCTCAACTAATCCCATGGGTGTGAGGTGGTACCTCAGAATTGTTTTAATGTGACTTTCTCTATTAGAAATTTAAAACATTTTATATGATAATTGATAACTCTGATTTCTTCCTCAAAAAAATGCCTGTTCCCATCTTACTTTGACCATTTACAAATTGGAGAAGGGCTCCTATTTTGATATATTGGGCTCAATCCTCTATATATTCAAAAAATAATACTGTAATCAGAGAAACTTGCCATAAATTTTCCCTCAGTTTCCTGTTTTTTTTCTAATGTTGATTTTGTTTGTGCAAAACCTTTTTAATACTACATAGTCAAAATTATCCATTTTATCTCCCTTAAATCTCTCTCTTTTTTGTTATTAAATTTTCCCCTACCCGTATATATGACAGATATTTTTTCTCTAATATCAACCTTTCTATCTAAATCATGGACCCATTCTGACCTCATCTTGTTATATGATATGAGATGTTGGTCTATGCCCAGTTTCTGCCAAACTGCTTTCCAGTATTCTCAGTACTTTTTGTCAAATAATGAGCTCTTGCCCCAAATGTTAGGATCTTTGGGTTTACCAAATACTACATTATTGTGCTAATTTTCTTCTAAATATTATGAACTTAATTTATTCAATTGATTAACCACTCTACTTCTTATACAGTATGAAATTATTTTCATGATTATCATTTTGTAATATAGTTTGATATCTGGTACTGCTAAGCCCCCTTGATTCATATTTTTTTTCATTGATTCCTTTGACAGTCTTGGCCTTTTGTTCCTCCAGATGAATTTTGTTATCTTTTCTAGTTCTATAAAATAATTCCTTGGTAAATTGATTGTTATAGCACTGAATAAGTAAATCAGTTTAGATAGTATCGCCATTTTTATTGTATTGACTGTTCCTACCCATGGGCAATTAATTTTCTCCAATTATTTAGATTTGTCTTTATTTGTGTGAAGTGTTTTGTAATTTTGTTCATATAGTTCTTGTGTGTGTGTGTTGGAAAATAGATGCTCAAGTGTTTTAAACCATCTGCAATTATTATTTTTTTATTTTTTCAATCTGCAATTGCTTGAAATGGAATTTCTCTTGCTATCTTTTCTTGCTGATTTTGCTAGCAACATATAGAAATACTGGTAATTTGTGTGGGTTTATTTTATATCCTGCAACTTTGCTGAAGTTATTAATTGCTTTGACTAGTTTTTTTAGTTGAATATCTAGGGTTCTATAAGTATACCATCATATTATCTGTGAAAAGTGATAGTTTTCCTTCCTTATTACCTATGCTTATTCCTTCAATTTCTTTTTCTTGTCTCATTCCTGTGTAGCATTTCTAGTAAAATACTAAATAACAGCGGTGATAATGGATATCCTTGCTTCACCCTTGATCTTCTAGAAAGGCTTCCAGATCAGATAATACTTGTTATTAGTGCAAGATAGATTCTACTTATCAGTTTAAGGAGAGCTCCACTTATTCTTATGCTTTCTAATGTTTTTAATAGAAATGGGTATTGTATTTTGTCAAAAGCTTTTTCTGTATCTATTGATGTAATCATGTGA
The DNA here is from genome assembly GCF_900497805.2 of Vombatus ursinus. Lineage (NCBI taxonomy): Eukaryota > Metazoa > Chordata > Mammalia > Diprotodontia > Vombatidae > Vombatus > Vombatus ursinus. The sequence continues at coordinate 3,346,867 of NW_020954907.1, read as the reverse complement.
TTTTTATTGTTTTTGTTACTGACATGGCAAATTATGCTGATTATTTTTGTGAAAAGTGGTTTGGAGCAGTATTTGTAAAAGTCCTTAATGTGTCTTATATAGTTTAACTCATACTTTTTTTTAATTTTGTAGTTATTTTCAATAAAACATCTCCTATTTTCTCTTAATTTTGAAGGGGTCATACATAGAGGCTTATGATTTCTTACATTTATTTCACATTTTGCTGCTTTACTAAAGATATATTAAGGGTCCTAATTAGTGTCTTCAGTGATTTTTAAGAGTTTCTAAATAAGCCATTATGCCATCTGCAAATAAGAATATGTTTTCTCAACAGTTAGTGAAAGAAAATTTACTTAGACATAGCTACTTAGATACTCTTGCTGCTTCTGGGAGGTGACTCTGCCCTCCTTTCAAGTAGGAATATTTTATTTCCTCTTTGCCATGGTTTATTACTTTAACTTTTCTTTCTTGCCCTATTGCTATAGCAACAATAGAAGGGCTATATGTAACTATGTAAAATAATACTGGATAGGAAGCATTTTTCCTTTGCCTCTGTTTGCAATGAGAAAGCTTCTAGTGTATGTGTTGTGTGTGTGTGTGTATGTGTGTGTAAATTGCCAATCAAAACTTAATAGTTATTTTTTGTTTATTAATAAAAATGAGTATCCATTATTTGTTCTATACTTTTTTCCTGATAAATTGCCTTTTAATATTCTGGAAAGGAGGCATTTTAATGGAAAAAAAAAGATATACTATAGCCCTGTATTTACTTTTATTTTGATTTACGTGAGTATGTTATGCACATTCCCATTATTATGCCATGTTCAGAGTTGAAAAGGTGTCTCTTAGGGATATGCATCAGTTTTCAATCGCGCTCTCTCTTTCTAGAGCAAAGGCAAGAGGAATATAAAAAGGAGCAGAGAAAAATGCATACCTACCATGTAATTTTTTAATATAGATTTTAAAGTATCAAATGAAAATGATGTAACTAGGATGGAACAATGGGGCTTTGTCTTGAGTGTAAGAAATTCACAAGGCACTGATAGCACTGTAACAGGACATGGTTCTTCACGTAGCTACTTCACTTCTAGTAGTTCTGTTAGTAGTCTCATCCTGCTGACACTTTGCCTTTCTTCATCTTAGAAACCTCATAGCATCCTATGGTTATCATCACCCCAAACTCCCATGACCACACTCCAGTTGAGCTTATACTCCATCTCCCATAATCTCATCACTTCTTCAAGTCCAAAAGTTGCTAATTACAAGGCAGAAAATCATATCTTTAAAGCCACAATTGTGAAGTGCTGAGCCACAACTGAAGACCTTAGGGGTAATGGAATTACCCCTTTTTTTCAGTGACCATACCCCTTGGCTTTCAGTAAGCCTTCCTAGATCTCCCATTTCATATGGAAGGAAATAAATCCTAGTAGTTGACATGCACATGGACACAAAAAAACACAGTGATCAATTAATTTTAGTATAGTAATTCATTGAATTTTCCCCATGAACCCTTCACAACCCCCCAAAAAATTTTCAAACCCCTGGGGATATTCTTACCCCAGTCTTGGAACCACTTCCTTAGGGGTTTAGTTATTGTTTTCATCTCTTTTGGCAATTGAAGACTATAACATGAGAGGCACCATGTTATAGTAACTAAGCAGATAGATAGATAGATAGATAGATAGATAGATAGATAGATAGATAGATAGATAGATAGATAATACCAAAAGAAAAAAAATTCCCTGCTCTCAAAGAGTTTACATTCTAATAGGGTAAGACAATATATAAAGGAAAGCCAGGGGGTGAACAAGGGGGAGCAGCAGGGATTATTCCACCCATCACACTCTAGCAGCAGGATGGAGCTATTTTGGGAGGGGAGAGTATAAGGCAGCTAGTATGGAGAGTGAACTAACAACAAAACCAGGGCTCAGATTCCATTTCTGATACTCATTGACTATCTGACCATGGACAAGTCATTTAAACTCCCTGAGACTCAGTTTCCTCAAGTATACCATTGGGAGAATAATAGCTATAGAACATACTTCATGGTATTCTTTAAAAAAAGACTTCAATGATAAATATATTCTTCAAACTTTAAAGCTATATTTAAAAGTTAGATATTAATATTCATATGAGAAAGGTGGTTGTGCAAAATAACAGCTGGTTAAGAATGTGGTGCCAGAGAACATTTGGATTTCTGAACTAGAATTTTAGTTGTTGGCTCTGGGCCAGGGATGGACTATGTCAAGTGAGAGTCAGTAAAAATGAGTTACCCTACAACAAAAAATAATTGAATGTGGAAAAACACAGAGACACACACATGCCAATGTATTCCTATGTATGTGTATATATAAATTTCTATATAACGTATGTGTGCATATGCTTACATCAATGTCCACATATATACATGCACAAACAATATATAGTACACAGTCAATAAGCATTTATTGCACACACACATACACATATACATATATGTGCATATATGTTTGTATGTGTATATACATATATGCATACATTAGAGGAAAAAAAGAGCATATACAAGGAAGGAACTGGCCACTGAAGCAGGAATAATGAGAAAACAGGAGGGAGATGATTGCCACATCATACTTTGTCCTAGTTGGAATATTTTTTTAAGATCTTGGCTCCTTATTTTAGGAAGAATATTGATGAATTGGAATGTATTGCGAAGAGGGTGATCTGTCTGATGAGGGGACTCAAAACTGTGCCATATCAGGAGAAATTGAACGAACTGGGTCTGGTTAGAGTGGAAAAGAGAAGAGTTAAAAGGCAAATTATCACTGTGTTAAAGTGTTTGAAAGACTTTCACATGAGATCATTGGATCACAGATGTAGAGCCCAAATAGAGAGCTATTAGACATTTTTTTTCTTGGCTCCAGAGAATAGAACTACATGTAACAGGTGGAAGTCCCATAGGTAGCAAAGTCCCTGGTGACAAAACATTTTCTTTACTATTAGATTGATCCAAAAAGTGGAGCAGGTTGGCTTGGGAAATAGTGAATTTCCCATCATAGCAGCTTGTCAAGTATAAGCTGAGTGACCACTCTTTGAGAATTTAGTGGAGAGAATTCATGCACGGGTCCAAATTGTACTCAATAACTCCTGAAAAACCTCTCAATTATAAAATTCATTGGATGAGACCTGGAAGATGATGTGTCATAATAGGGGTTTCCTCTTCATATGTGAATACCGAGAGTATGATTGACCATCTGACACCACTGGTGCTATGAATTCTTGTTCTCTGGGCCAATTCACTGGGGTGGACTATGTGGTCAGTGGCCAGTCCTTTCCAGGTACAATTGTGCCAGAAAAGGAGATCTCCTATGTCTTCTAGGAATAGGAATTCCACCCCTCCCAATGCAAAAGACAATCCCTGCTCTCAAGGATGTCACAGTCTAATGGGGAGCCAACATGGAACAACTATAAATAAACTACATATAAGATAAATTGGAAATTATCAACAAAGGGCAGGCAGTGTCATAAATAATGTGACCCCTGGCTGTTAACACACTGCAATGAAGCCCTCATTGTTTTGTGGTAGTTCCATGTGGGAGATAGGAAGGAGGTATAAGGAGATGTAATCTAATACCTAATAAGAGTCAGTGTGGGGAAGGAAGAACAGAGAGAGGAATGAGATCTGGCTTATGCTGAAACTCAGCCCAAACTCCACTAGCTACAATTCTGAGGGTGGCAGCTGGTTGCTCAGGCACAGATGGTCCCCCTGGTCTGAACAAACCTGATCTTTTATAAGTTTAGGGGAACTGAACGAACACAGCACTTACATAGATCATCAGAGAAAACCTGGTGCTCAGCTTGAAGCTTCATTTACATGCTAATAAATGCCAAATGATCATAAACAAAGAAGACAGAGCTTGATCAACATAGTGTTGGGAGATGAATTACATTTAAGATGGACTAAAAATGAATGGGGCTCCAGTCACACCTTCTTAAGCAATCTTTTCACAATCAACCATAGTTCTGGCTCACAGAATTGGGCGACCTTGAACTGGTCCAGTTGATAATGGGCAATAGAGAAGTGATATACTCCCAATGCTACTCAGAAGACACATGGTCTTAATCAGCATAGGGGAAGAATCTTGAAGCAAATTAGTTTCAAAAGATAGACAGATTAGCAGCCAAGCTCATGGATTTTTAAAGAGGAAATCCTTTGGGTATGGATTCCATGAAAAGACATTGCTGATCTGTCTCCATGGAATATAAATAAATAAACAAATAAAAACAAACAAACAAATAAATGTATTCATAAATAAGTAAATACATAAGTAAATAAATGCACACATTAAATCATTTACTTTTGATACATACCATAGAGAAGTTTGTAAAATATTTTTTTAATTTCCAGAGCCTGATTTGTTTTCAAAAATAATAAAAGAATGTGCTGCTGCTATTGTTTGTAAAGTATAATTTGCTGTTTGGGACCAAAAGTCATATGGTCTAGAATAAAGGGATATATGCCCTATGGAAGTCACTTTTCATCCCAAGGTTTTAGTTTTTTCAAATATGTAAGAGGAGTAGAATGTACTTTATGATGCCTAAATATTCTCCCACCTTTAAGATCTTTGATTATATGAATTTCCTCAGCATAAAACTCATCCTATATCTTCAAGTTTTTGGTATTTAGATATACATGTATATTTATATCCATTAAATTACATGAAAGACTTTGTAAAAATTGGGTAATTTTGTCACTTATGAATTTAATATGGGATAACTAGTTTCACAAGAATATCCTTAGCCATCTCACATTGACCTATGATTTTCCTGGAATAAGGAATTTTTTTTTTTTTACCAGAAGAAGATTAATGCAAGTTGGAACCTTCTCTTCTATTTAAAATTTGTCTAAGGTCACATATAACAGGTCCTGAGTCCAGCTCTTCCTGGTTGAAAGCTGGATAATTATGCACCACGCCACACTACTTTTTTTTTGTGAGATAGGAACAAAAGATACTAAAAGAGGAAAGAAAGGGAAGAAAATATGAATCTGTATAGCACCTACTATATGCCAGGCACTGTGCAATGTACTTTAAAAATATTATTTCAGGAAACAAGCCAGAGAGAAACCAGGCAGTTGCCTGAGCTCTCCCCAGTTTTCCTCAGGAAAAAAATATTCAACCATGTCTCCAAATGGATTCTGGAGTGACAGAATCCATAAAAAGATGGAGTGAAACAATTTTCTAGCTTTGGATAACTTAGAAAGACTTCAGGCAAGATCTGACTCACTTGGGTAAAAGGGGAGGGTAGCCCAGGCCAGATGGTGTCTGGGCAAGCCAGCAGGAGTCTCTTATCCACAACACAGATCACCAACCAAGTCCCTTCAGTTTTGGTTCAGCAGGCCAGCTGTGAGGACTCCAGCACTAGGGCAGAAGCAAATTGAGAGTTCTGGAATATTGACACAGCAGGAAAGATTGGCCAGGCCACTCCAAGTGCAGTGGGAAAGCCACAAACATCTAGGCCCCGACTTGGAAAACCAGTGACCAGACCCCTGGACCCCAGCATAAGAAGTTTAGGATAGTGCCTCCTGGAGCAGAGCTCACCTTGAAAAGTCACAAAAGAGGCTAAAATAAGTAAGAAACAGAAAAGAGCCCTGACCATATAAAGCTACTATGGCAACAGGGAAGATCAAAACACAAATTCAGAAGAAGACAACAGTGTCATATGCCTACATGTGAAACCTCAAAGGAGAACATGAATTGGTCTCAAGCACAAAAAGTCCTGTTAGAAGAGGTTAGAAAGGAGTTTAAAATCAAGTAAGAGAGGTAGAAGAAAAATTGGGAAAAGAAATTAGAGTTATGCAGGAGAATCATGAAGAAAGAGTCAACAGCGAAAAAGGAAGCACAAAAATTGACTGAAGAAAACAACCACATAAAAAATAGAATGGCCAAATTGAAAAAAAAATTACTGAAGAAAACTACTTCTTTAAAAGTAGAATTGGCCAAATGGAAAAGGAGATACAAAAGCTAACTAAAGAAAATAATTCCTTAAAAATTAGATTTGGGAGGACGGAGCCAAGATGGTGGAGTAAAAGCAGTGACTTGCTTGAGCTCTCCCCCAAACCCCTTCAAATACCTATAAAAAATGGCTCTAAACAAATTCTAAAGCAGTAGAACCCACAAAAAGACAGAGTGAAACAAATTTACAGCCCAAGACAGCCTGAATGGTTGATCAGAAAGGTATATCACACCAGGCTGGGAGAGGAACACAGTTTGATGTAGGTGCACAGGCCACAGCGATCCTTGACCAGGCCTCAGAGGACTGAATCACTGGCAGCTGTGGCAGTTTCCAGACTTCTCAACCCATGAACGCCAAAGACAGCTTAGAAGGTCAGTGGGAAAATTCTGTGTCTGCAGTGGTGAGAGAGAAGAATGGTGGGGTTCCAGCCCCAGTCCCCGAGGTCAGACCCTGGTTGGCAGCTACATCCTAAGCTTCTGTATCACAGACTGAGGGGGGATTGAGTGACTGATCAGAGGGGGATTGCAGGGATCTATCAGGCAGGGCAGGATTCTCTTGTTTTGCCTGTGCTTGGATCTGGGTCACAGTTCTGGGTGGCAGTCCTGGGGCGAGGAGTAGCATTGGCATGGTGGAGCTTCTAGTGGCTGTGGAGAGGAAATCCTCCTCACAGTTCCAAGACAGAAAAGAGTGCTCATAGACTAGAGCAGAGGCTGGGGAAGGAGTAAACACCTCGCCCTTGATCATAACACCTTGGAAGAACTGAAAATTTACAGGTCCCTAGAAGTATCTCTGAAAACAGCTGCACAAAACCCCTGAAGTTTGGGACAGTACATTCTCCTCTCTGGAAATCTACCCTTAGCTTAACAAAGAGTTTATAGCTCAAATAATTGGCTGGGAACATGAACAAATAGCACAAAAAGAGTCAGACTATGTTATCTTACTTTGGAGACAAAGAAGATCAAAACATACAACCAGAAGAAGACAACGAAGCCAAAGCTCCTGCATCCAAAGCCTCCAAGAAAAATATGAATTGGTCCCAGGCCATGGAAAAGCTCAAAAGGGATTTTGAGAAGCAAGTAAAAGAAGTAGAGGAAAAACTGAGAGTGATGCAAAAGGAGACCCAAAAAAAAAATGCTGAAGAAAATAACACTTTAAAAAATAGCCTAACCCAAATTGCAAAAGAGGTCCAAAAAGCCAATGAGGAGAAGAAGGCCTTAAAAAGCAAAATTGGCCAAATGGAAAAGGAAGTCCAAAAGCTTACTGAAGAAAATACTTCCTTAAAATTTAGAATGGAGCAATTGGAAACTAGTGACAATTTGAGAAATCAAGGCACTGTAATACTAATCCAAAAGAATGATAAAATAGAAGAGAATGTGAAATATCTCATTGGAAAAACAACCGACCTGAAAAATAGATCCAGGAGAGAGAACTTAAAAATTGTTGTACTATCTGAAAGCCATGATAAAAAAAAAGAGCTTAGATATCATCTTTCAAGAAATTATCAAAGAAAACTGCCCTGATATTTTAGAACCAGAGGGCAAAATAGAAATTGAAAGAATTCACCAATCACCTCTTGAAAGAGATCCCCAAAGGAAAACTCCTAGGAATATTACAGCCAAATTCCAGAATTCCCAGGTCAAGGAGAAAATATTGCAGGCAGACAGAAGGAAACAATTCAAGTATTGTGGAAACATGATCAGGATAACACAAGATTTAGCAGCTTCTACATTAAGGGACCGGAGGCCATGGAGTATGATATTCTGGAGGGCAAAAGAGATAGGACTACAACCAAGAATCACCTACCCAGCAAAACTGAGTATAATCCTGCAGGGGAAAAAATGGTCATTCAATGAAATAGGGGACTTTCAAGCATTCCTGTGGAAAAGACCAGAGCTAAATAGAAAATCTAGCTTTCAAATACAAGATTCAAGTGAAACATGGATGAGGTATACAAGAAAGAGAAATCATAAGAGACTTATTAAGGTTGAACAGTTTACATTCCTACATGGAAAGATGATATTTGTAACTCATGAGTCGTTTGTCAGTATTAGGGTAGTAGGAGGGAATAAAATATATGTATGTATAGATAGATAGAGGGCACATGGTGAGTTGAAGATGAAGGAATGATATCTGGAGAATAAAATTAAGGGGTGTGAGAGGATTATACTGGGAGAAGGAGAAAGGGAGAGGGAGAATGGAGTAAATTATCTCACATGAAACAGACAAGAAAAGGTTTTTACAGTGGAGGGGAAATAGGGGAAGGTGAGAGGGAATGAGTGAATCTTATTCTTATAGGATTTGGCTTAAGGAGGGAATAACATACACTATGGGGTATGGAAATCTATCTTACCCTACAGGAAAATAAGGGAGGAAGGGGACAAGAGAGCAGGGGGTTGATAGAGGGGAGGGCAGATTGGGGGAGGGGATAATCAAAGGCAAACACTTCTGAGGAGGGACAGCGTCAAAAGAGAGAATAGAATTAATGGGAGGGAGGATAGGATGAAGGGAAATATACTTAGTTTTTCACAACAGGACTACTATGGAAGTGTTTTGCATGACTACACATCTATAACCTGTATTGAGATGCTTGTCTTTCCAATGAGGGTGGGTGGAGAGGGAGGAAGGAAGAAAATTTGTAACCCAAAGTTTTAAAAACGCATGTTAAAAATAAAAAAAAACAAAAAAACATCAAAACCAAAAAAAAAATTAGATTTGGGGGTCAGCTAGGGTACTGGCCCTGAAGTCAGGAGGACCTGAGTTCAAATCCTGCCTCAGACCAAACACTTGACACTTACTGTCTGTGTGACCCTAGGCAAGTCACTTAATGCCAATTGCCTAAAAAAAATTGGATTTGGGTGAGTGGAAGCTAATGACTCTTTGAAATGTCAAGAATCAGTCAAAGAAAATCAAAAGCATGTAAAAAATAGAAGAAAATGTGAAATAACTCATTGGAAAAACAACTGACCTGGAAAATATATCCAAGAGAAGATAATTTAAGAATTATTGGACTAACTGTAGGTCATGATCAAAAAGAGAGCCAGGACAGCATCTTGCAAGAAATTATCAAGGAAAACGTCTCTGAGGTCTTAGAAAAAAAGGGTAAAATTATTATTGAAAGAATCCACCAATCACCTCATGAAAGAGATACCAAAATAAAAACACCAAGGCATATTGTAGCCTAATTCCAGAATTGTCAGGTCAAGGAGAAAATACTGCAAACAACCAGAAAGAAACAATTAAATATCAAGTAGCCATAGTCAGGATTACATAGGACTTAGCAGTTTCTACTTTAAAGGATTGGAAGGCTTGGAATATAATATTCTGTAAGGCAAAGGAGCATGTATTACAAATGAGAATCAACTACCCAGCAAAATTGAATGCAATTGTTCAGGGGAAAAGGTGGAAATTCAATGAAATAGAGGACTTTCAAATTTTCCTGATGAAAAGACCATAGTTGAAGAGAAATTTCAATTTTTAAATACAAGACTCAAGAGAAGCATAAAAAGGTAAACTAGAAGAAAAGAATCTTATCCAATAAGATTTAAACTGTTTTTCTTATACAGGAAGATGATACTTGTAACTCCTGAGAACTGTGTCTCTATGAGGGCAGTTAGAAGACACGTACATACACAGAGGTTATGGGTATAAGTTGACTTTGATATGATGAAATAAAAAAAAAATTAGGGGTGGAAAAAAAAGATTGTACTGGGAGAAGATGAAAGGGAGATGAAGAATAGGGTAAACTACATCATATGGATGGGGGAAAAGACCTATTACAATAGAAGGAAAGAAGGGAGAGGGTCAGCATTGTTTGAACCTTACTGTAATTAGATTTGACTCAGAAAGGGAATAACATACACACTCAGGAAGATAAAGAAATATATTTTACCCTTCAGGGAAGTAGGAGGGGAAAGGGGAAAGAAAAGGGGGAGCTGATAAAAGGCAGGGCAGATTGAGAGAGGTGGTCCTCAGAATTAAAACTCTGGTGAGAAGGGACAGGGTGAATGAAGAGAGAAAAATATAAATAGAATGGAGGGAAATACACAGTTAATAATCATAACTGTGAATTTGAATGGGATGAACTCTCCCATAAAATGGAAGCAGAGAGCAGAGTGAATTAAAAACCAGAATCTTACAATGTGTTGTTTACAAGAAACTAATTTTAAACAGGGGGATACACATAGAGTAAAGATAAAAGATTGTAGCAGAATATATTCTGCTTCATATAAAGTAAAAAAAAAAAAATCCAAGTGTAGAAAACCTGATCTCAGACAAAGGAAAAGAAAAAAATCAATTAAAAGAGTTAAGGAAGCTACATCTTGCTAAAAAGTACCATAGACAATTAAGTAATATCAATACTAAATATATATGCCCCAAGTGGTATAGCATCCAGATTCTTAGATGAGATGTTAAGTGAGTTACTGAAGAAAAAGACAGCAAAACTATACTAGTGGGGGACTTCAACCTCTCCCTCTCAGAATTAGATAAATCTAACCACAAAATAAAGAAGAAAGAATTTACAGAGGTGAATAGACTGTTAGAAAAGTTAGATATGATAGACATTTGGAGAAAAGTGAATGGGGAAAGAAAGTAATATCCTTTTTTTCTCAGTGGTGCATGGCACCTACACAAAAATTGCCCATGTATTAGAGCAAAAAAAAAATCATAATCGAAGGAAGGTAGAACTATTAAATGCATTCTTTTCAAGTCATAATGCAATAAAAAAAATCATGTGGAATAAGGGCCCATGGAAAGATAGACTAAAAACTAATTGGAAATTAAATAATCTAATCCTAAAAAACAAGGGGATCAAACAAGTCATAGAAATAAGCATTAATTTCATCAACAAGAATGGCAATAATGAGACAATATACCAGAACTTATGGGACGCATCCAAAGCAATGCTTAAGGAAAATTTTATATCTCTAAATGCTTACATGAATAAAATAGAAAAAGAGAAGATCAATGAATTGGTCATCCAACTAAAAAGGCTAGAAAAAGAACAAATTAAAAGTCTCCAATTAAATACCAAATTAAAATTTGGAAAATCAAAGGCAAGATTAATAAAATTGAAAGTAAGAAAACTATTGAACTAATAAATAAAAGTAAGAGATGGTTTCATGAAAGAGCTAAGAAAATAAATAGTGTTAGTTAATTTGATTTAAAAAAAGAAGAAAACCAAATTACCAGTATAAAAATGAAAAAGGGTGAATTCACCACCAATAAAGATGAAATTAAAGCAGTAATTTGGAGCTATTTTGCCCAACTGTGTGTCAATAAATTTGACAATCTAAGTGAAATGGATGAATAATTACAAAAAATGTGAATTGCCCAGATTAATAGAAGAGGAAATAAAATAGTTAAGCCCATTTCAGAAAAAAAAAAGAAATTGAACAAGCCAACAATGAACTCCCTAACAAAAAATCCCCACGGCCATATGAATTTACAAGTGAATTCTACCAGACATTTAAAGAACAATTAATTCCAATACTATATAAAATAGTTGGCAAAAATAGGCAAAGAAGGAGTCCTACCAAATTCCTTTTATGACACAAATATGGCACTGATGCCTAAACCAAGAAGAGCCAAAACATAGAAATAAAATCATAGACCAATTTCCCTAATGAATATTGATGTAAATTTTTAAATAAAATATTAGCAAAGAGATTATAGCAGTTTATCATGAGGATAATACAACATGACCAGGTGGGATTTATACCAGGAGTGCAGGTCTGGTAAAATATTAGGAAAACTATCAGCATAATTGACCATATCAATAACAAAATTAACAGAAATCATATGATTATCTCAATAGATGCAGAAAAAGCTTTTGACAAAATACAGCACCTATTCCTATTAAAAACACTAGAGGGCATAGAAATAAATGGAGTTTTCCTTAAATGACAAATATCATCTAACTAAAACCATCAGCAAGCATTTTATGTAATAGGGATAAGAGAAAAGCTTTACCAATAAGATCAGGGGTGCAATAAGGATGCCCATTATCACCACTGTTATTCAATATTGTACTAGGAATGATAGCTTTAGCAATAAGAGAAGAAAAATAAATTGAAGGAATTAGAATAAGCAATGAAGAAACACAACTATCACTCTTTGAAGATCCTATGATGATATGCTTAAAGAGTGCTAGAGAATCAATTAAAAAGAACTACTTGAAACAATAAGCAATTTTAGCAAAGTTGAAGAATATTAAATAAATCCACATAAATTATCAGCCTTCCTGTATATTAACAATGAAGTCCATCAGTAAGAGATAGAGAAATTCCATTTAGAGTAACTGTAGATAATATAAAATATTTCAGAGTCTACCTGCCAAAACAAACCCAGGAACTATACAAACAAAATTACAAAACACTTTTCACACAAATAAAGTCAGATGTAAACAACTGGGAAAATATCAATTGCTCATTGGTAGGTCAAGCTAATAAAATTAAAATGACAATTCCACCTAAATAAATGTACTTATTCAGTGTCATATCAAACTACCAAAAATTATTTTACAAACCTAGAAAAAATAACAAAATTTATCTGGAAGAACAAAAGTTCAAGAACATCCAGAAAATTAATGAAAAAAAATGCAAAGGAAATTGGTCTAACCATACTAGACCTAAAACTATATTATAAAGAGGAAATCATCAGAACAACTTGCTACTGGCTAAGAAATAGAGTGGTGGATCAGTGGAATAGGTTAGGTATACAAAACACAGTAGTAGATAATTATATTAATCTACTGTTTGATACACCCAAAGACTCTAGCTTCTGGGATAAGAACTCACTCTTTGACAATAATTACTGGGAAAACTGGAAAATAGTATGGCAGAAACTAGTCATTGACCAACATCTTATACTATATTCCAAGACAAAGTAAAAATGAGTACATGATTTAGACATAAAAAGTGATGTCATAAGCAAATTAGGAAAGTAAGTAATAGTTTACCTGATTGATCTATGGAGAAGACCAAACAAGATAGAGAATATTATGAAATGCAAAATGGATAATTTTGATTACATTACATTAAAAAGGCATTGCACAAAGCCAATGCAACCAAGATTAGAAGGAATACAGAAACATGGGAACCATTTTTTACAGCCAGTGTCTCTGATAATGGCCTTATATCTCAAATATATAGAGAAGTGAATCAAATTTATAAGACTATAAGTCATTCCTCAATTGATAAATGGTCAAAAGATATAAACAGGGAGTTTTCAGTTGAAGAAATTAAAGTTACCTATAATCACATTAAAAAAAATTCTCTAAATCACTATTGATTAGAGAAACACAAATTAAAACAACTCTGAAGTACCACCTCATACCTATCTGATTGGTAATATGACAAGAAAGGAAAATGATAAATATTGGAGAAGATGTGGGGAAATTGGAACCCTAACACATTGTTGAAGTTGTGAACTTATCCCACCATTGTGGAAAGCACTTTGGAACTATGCTTATGGGGCAATCAAATGTTTGATCTAGAAATACTACTACTAGGTCTGTATCCCAAAGCAATCATATAAAAGAGAAAAGGATCCACATGTACAACAATATTTATAGCAGTTCTTTTTGTAGTGGAAAAGACTTGGAAATTGAGGGGATGCGCATCAATTGGAGAATGGGTGAAAAAAGTTATCGTATATGAATGCAATGGAATACTATTGTACTATAAGAGATTACGAGCAGATGGATTTCAGAAAAAAACCCTGTAAAGACTTAAATGAACCAATGCTTAGTGAAGTGACCAGGACCAGGAGAACATCATATACAGCAACAGCAACATTGTACAATGATTATGATAGATTTAGCTACTCTCATCAATCAATCATCTAAGACAATTTCAAAAGAGTCATAATGGAAAATGCTAACCACATTCAAAGAAAAATAACTATGGAACTGAATACAGATCGAATAATACTATTTTCACTTTTTTGTTGTTTTTTTGTTTGTTTGCTTTTTTCTTTCTTGTAGTTTTTCCCTTTTGTTCTGATTCTTCTTTCATAACATGACTCATGTGGAAATATGTATAACATGAATGTGCTTGTATAATCCATATCAGATTGCTTGTTATCTTAGAGCGAGGGGAGGGAAAGGAGGGAGGGAAAAAATTGGAACTCAAAATGTTACAAAAATGAATGTTGGTAGCTTAGGTACATAAGACATAATAGTCAATGCTATAGTAATCTACTATTTGATAAACCCCAAAACTCCAGCTTCTAGGATAAGAACTCACTATTTAAAAATAGTTATGAAAAAAATTAAAAATTAAATAAAAAAAACAAAAAAGTTATGAAATGTTACAAAAACTGAAAAACAGTATGGCAGAAATTAGGCATAGATGAACATCTTACACTGTGTACCAAGATAAAGTCAAAATGGGTACACGATTTAAATATAAAGGCTGATACTATAAATAAACTAGGAAAGCAAGGAATAGTTTACCTGTCAGATTTATGGAGAAAGGAAGAATTTATGACCAATCAAGAGATTTAGAATTTATGAAATGGAAAATGGATGATTTTGATTACATTAAATTTAAAAGTTTTGCACAAACAAAGCCAATGCAACCAAGATTAGAAAGGAAGCAGAAAGCTGGGAAACAATTTTTACTGCCAGTGTCTCTGATAAAGGCCTCATTTCTAAAATATGTAGAGAACTTATATTTATAAGAATGAAGTCATTCCCTAATTGATAAATGGTCAAAAATGTAAACAGGCAGTTTTTAGATGAAGACATTAAAGTTATCTATAGTCATACAAAAATGTTCTAAATCACTATTGATTAGAGCAATACAAATCAAAACAACTCTGAGGTACCACATCACACTTATCAGATTGGCTAACATGACAAAACAGGAAAATGATAAATGCTGGAGAAGATGTGGGAAAATTGGAACACTAATGCATTGTGTTGTGAACTGATCCAACCATTCTGGAAAGCTATTTGGAACTATGCCTAAAGGGCTATAAAACTGTGCACACCCTTTGACCCAACAATACCATTTCTAGAGCTGTATCCCAAAGAAATCATACAAATGGGGAAAAACTCACATGTACAAAAATATTTATAGCGGCTCTTTTTGTGGTGGCCAAGAATTGGAAATCGAGGGGATGCCAAAAATTTGGGAATGGCTGAACAAGTCATGGTATATGAATGTAATGGAATACTATTGTGCTAAAAGAAATAATAAGCAGGTGGACTTCAGAAAAACTTGGAAAAACTTGTATGAACTGATGCAGAGTGAAATGAGCAGAACCAGGAGAACATTGTACACAGTAACAGCCACATCTCATGATGACTGATTTTGATAGATTTAGCTCTTCTCAGCGATGCAAGAATCTAAGACAACTCCAAAAGACTTATGGTGAAAAATGCTATCCACATCCACAGAAGGAACTATTAGTCTGAGTGCAGATCGAAGCATACTGTTTGCTCTCTTTTTGTTGTTGCTTTGTTTCTCCTTTCTTGTGTTTCTTCTCATAGGTTCTAATTCTTCTTTACGACATGACTAATGTGAATAAAAGACAGTGTTGTTGTTAATGAATGGGGATTGGAAATGGATATTTTTGTGAAAATATTATTCATTCATATTGATAGTTATTTATTAAATATATTTATAATACAAATGAATGTTGAAAACTATGTTTACATGTAATTAGAACAAAATTATAAAAATATTATCTCAGCTTTAACTTAGTTCTTTCAAAACACCACTGAAGATTCTGATTTCACTGAAACACCAGGAATGTATACAGTTAACATGGCCACATAACAGATGAGTACAAACAAGGTAGGAATGAATGTAACAAGAGACATGGAAGGACCCCCTTGAGGTACAGAAGTTTCCCTTGCATTTAACAAGCAATATTGAAGATATCTTTTTAAGAACTGAGGGTATCCTTTGGTGAGCTTGGGATTGAGTACGATGTCAGGTTGAATGAGCCCTCTTGGGTGATGGGATGACATATCTCTTGTTGTCATATTCTTTTTGTTTTCTTTCCTCTACCTGGGTGGAAAATTTGAATCATCTTAATTATGAGTTAGTGCTTAGGGAAGAATGTAGAAATTTAATGACAAAAGGAGGCCAGCAATTGGGAGGTCTCCCAGTGGACTGAAGTTTGGCCTTTTTTCAGCAATTGGAAGAATGGGATGCAACAAGGACTCCTAAAACTCAACTCCAGTTAAATTATTTTGGGAAAAGGGAAAAAAAATTGTTAGACACACCCAAACCATTCCACTGAATTTGTCCTGGATGATGGGTGATTTGGACACCTAAGGGTAAAGTCATGGTGAGATGGATAAGGATATGACTTGTGAAACTAATTATCTCATATTAAATTCAGCAAGTGATAAAATCACCCAGTTTTATACAAAGTCTATTTGTGGATCTCCTCTTCTCTATTCCACTATTTCCTTCCTTTTTTAGTTTACCTTTATGGACTGTGTTCCTTAAGTAGAAAGTAAGTTCCTTGAGGGCAGGGAATATTTCATCCACTTGTCTTTGTATGCATAGTGCCTTAGGATAGTGCCTGAACAAGCATTTCATATATATTAGCTCTGTGTGTGTGTGTGTGTGTGTCTGTCTCTTCATCTCTTTGTCTCTCTCTTTTTGTCTTTTAGATATACTACCTCATGTTTTTCACTTTTAAACCTTCTATTTTAGCAAAAAAATAATTAAGCAAAGCCAGTTGATACAGAGAAGAGAATATCTGGTAATGCACTAAAAATGCTGGCCCCTAAAGCTCCACCTAATTCCCTGTTTTCCAGAACCAAGAATGACCATCGCTGTTACTCAGAGCTCAACTCTCTATTGGTATTGTTTTCACTTACGAGATTATAGTTGTCATGAATATTGTTCTTCTTATTCTGTCTGCTCTGAAATAGTTCACATAAATTTTACAATGTTTTTCTGAATTTCACATATTCATCATTTCTTATTTCACAATAAATATTCCATTGCCTTCATATACTTTCATTTATTTAGCTACCCAATAGCACCCACTTTATTTCTGTTTTTATTTTCTCCTATGAATCTTTTGTTATATAATTGTTCCCCCAGTCTCTTAGATGCTCCAAACTCTATGCCCTCCTGAAGAAACATAAGACAAAGGCAAACCAGTATTTATGCTATTACTATTTTAACCACCCTAACATGTGAGGATAAATAGGAATAAGTCAAAATGAAAGTTCTGTATAGTAGAATGAACACTGAGCTTGCAGCCCAAAGACATGTGTTTGAATCTTGTTTCTCCCATTTACTATCTATGACTCTGAACATGTTATTTCTTCCCTCCATAGTCTAATTTTCTCATCTGTAACATGATCCTTAAGGTCTATTGATCTCTAATAATCCGTCATTATGTTAATTGCTTTTAATAAAGCAAATTATTGGCAGGAGAAGAAAATCTAAATTATAGATTAGGCTTTGTAGTGACTTTTTTTCTTTTGCTGGAACTGAGGGAAGAAAAGGGAAAAAGCATGGCTGCAGAAGTGATGAGGTTTAATTTTGACAAGAGACCGAGAGAAGATGAAGAAGCCTTCCTCTCAGATAAATGGAGATGTCAAGGAAAATGTAGAGTTCTATCTTAGGTCACTCAATAAATATTGAGTTAAGAATACATTCTAGTTCTGATTGGATCCCCCAAGCTCTAGCAAGACAACCTATTCAGCAAAGGAATACTGTAAATGAGTTTACTGATTTTATGCTGCCCTCCCCCCATCAGTAAGACTATCCTTGATTGAATATGGCTTTTCTTTTTATTATTGTTGTATTCTTTTCTTTTCCCCTTGTTATAAGAAGGAAGACTGAGAATGGAAAGGAGAGTAGCCAAGGTCAGTGAGACTGGAAAAGTCTGGAAGTCAGAGTTGAATGAAAACAGCTCTGTCTTTAGAACAAGCAGATTCATGGGTCCCAGTACCAACTAACCTTTACTAGCTGGGCGACCATAGGGAAATATCTGAGTCTCAGTTTCTCATCTATAAAATAGAGATGCTAATAACAACTGAATGACCTATACCACAAGGGGGTTGGGAGATGAAAAAATTCATAAATTGCTTTGAAAATCTAAAAGCACTATCTAATTACCAGGTGAGATCACAGCACAATAGAACCATCAGCTTGTGGATGTGATGTTCATGTCTCATACACAGAAGAGGATTTATGCCAAAGGTACAGTGGAAAAGACACTGGCTTAGGAGTCAGAGGACCTGAGTCCAGAGCTTGCCTTTTTTAGTTATTTCCTGGGGGACCTTGGGATAGTAAACTTTCCTTTATGTACCTCAGTTTACCTCATCTGTAAAATGAGGTTGTTCGGATAAATAATCTCTGAACTCACTCCCTTTCATCTCTAGATGTACAATCTTCTGGTTCTATGATCACATAATTGAGGTTATGGGGACATTTTCTGATATTGTCAGATCTCAATTTATCTCATGGCCTGTTCTACAAAGTTATAAAATTGCAGTCCATGCCCACATCAGAACCCATGCCATCTGATTTCTGTGTCCCCTGTGAGGGCACAGAATTGAAGAAGGGCCTCCTTTTATCAGACTGGAACTAAAGCCTGGCATTCATCTCTTCTTAGAAGTCAGAACTGGTTATATCTTTGGGAAATGTGATGACACAAAAGGATGTGAGCAAAGTGTTTTAAAAAATAGTAAGCTATAAATAACTGTATGAAAATAGGCCTTGAATTATTAATAATAAAAGGAATAAAAATTAAACCAACTCTGGGGTTTTACTCCATAGCCTGGAAATTGGCAGCATGGTCAACAAAAAATGGAATGAATCGATGGTGGAGTGCCTGTTGTAAGATAAGTATACAATGCATTGCTAAAAGGCCTGCATATTAATCCAACCCATCTTGGTATCCATTTTAAATAATATAATAAATGTGGATAAAATGTGTGTATCTTTTTACCCAGCCATCTCACCACTAGGTCTATTTTGGTCAGGTTAAAAACAGAAGCCAAAGTCCAAGAGAAATAAGAAATATTCACAGCAAAAGTACTGTGTTAGCAGAAAACTGAAAACACATTAGAATCCCAATCAGGTAGTTACTTAAGGAATGGCTGAACAGTGACATATGATAAAAATAAGATATTATTATTCAAAAGGAATTTATGAGCAAGAGGAATTCAGAGAAACATTTGCTTCAAATAAAGCAAAATGAAATAACCCAAACCAGAAAAAAAAATGCACAATGATCACAACAATGTAAATGAGCACAGAACTAAAAGGAAGCTGTGATCTGAGAAATTTCAAAACCAATGATGGCCCCAGACAAGAAGGTGCCAGAAGCAGCTCAAGTCAGCTCAGCAGAGCTGATTGTTCAATTTTAAGGGAGAGTGACTATACCTCAGAAGTGAGCAAATTCTTTGTATCAGGGCTTGTTTTATTAATTGTCTCAATTTAAGGGAAATGATAAATATTACATATGCAAGTGTGTTATGTTTGTTTGTTTGGAGAGCCAATTGATAAAAATTTACCAGAAACCTAGAGGAAAAAGAATGAAAATAATCCCCTTCCTCTCAGAAGAGAAGTGGAGTTCTGCTGGGTGGAATGTTGTATACATTGTTGGACGTGGTCACTCTACCAAGTGTTTTGGCTTGCTTGTTTTCCTTTGTTGCAATGGCTGGCTCAATTTCAAGGGAAGGATATTTCTGGAAATGACTATGATATAAAAAGGCATGAATGAAGCATTTGTTAGAAAAGAAAAAGCTTTTTAAAAAAATAATTAGGCTGAACCAAAAATGTATATTATTTCCCCCAAAATGTTTTCAACCTTCTTGGACTCTTTCATTCTCCTTTTGGGCCCTTCCACAAATGCCCAAAGTAAAGTATGAAGCAGAAATCCAGAGAAATCCTTGCCTCTTCTGGTGTTTAACACTTAACTTTTCCCTTTCAATTAATGGAATGTAGTGTTGGGGGAATACTTCAAGTTTAGTTTTAATATGATTGTACAGCTTCCTGCTGTGTGGCAGGATTGGGAAATGTGGTGGAGGGTGGGGCAGCTGAGGCAAAGCACAAGAAACAGTCCCAAGGTTTTTAAGTTGGCAAAGGACCTCTAAATGTCAGGGGTCATGGTAAAAACCTTTAGACAGTTAAAGAGCACAGGATCCAAGGATCCTTTTGAGACTAAGAGTTGTTTGATTTCCAAATCATGTGATTTCTACGTAAACTGAGTGAGCAACCATGGACAGCAAAGGCATAAAAAGCTTTACAAGAAGCTAAGATCCATTTGTGATGGCACTAGTATGATTCAGTTTAACTCAATTCAATCCCCCCAAATCATTAAGTATTTATTAAGTATTCCCATATGCCAGGCACTGTGTGAAGTGCTGGGTGGAATACAAGTACCAAAAATTAAATGAACTCACTTTCCAATGGAAACACACACACACACACATATTCACATGCACACACACACACACACACAGATAAAACATATACATATTTATGAGACATATGCATACATGCATGTACCTATATGTATGTATGTATTGTGTATATACATATATACACAGTAGATGCAGGTATATATGTATATGTACATTTATATGAGATATCTATGTATATATATATACATATATACTTTACCTATATGTATGCATTATATATACATATATAACACATACTTGCATACTTACACACATACATATATCATAAATATAAAGTTAATAAACACAAATATTTTCAAAGTAGTCACATAAGAGGACATTTGGGAGGTAGGGTACTCCTGATTGGAGGGACCAAGAAAGACTTTACGTGGAAAATGGTGCCTGTTACTACTTCTTAAAGGAAGAAAGTATTTCTATGAGGGAGAGAAAAGAAGACACTACACTCCAGCCACAGAGACAACCAGTGTAGACAAAGAGGAGTGAAATGGAATATTGTGTGTGAGGAACACAGAGAAAGTCAATTTGGCTAGATTACAGAGAATTGGAGAGTTTGAAAATTCTAAAGAGACTGGAAAGAAGATAGACAGGGAATGAGTTGTAAATGACTTCAAAATCTAAATGGGAGAATTTATATTTGCAGTGCTTCCTAGAAGCAATAGAACACCAGTGTTGGTTCTGTATCGTGCATTATCAATGATGTTTTGCAAGCTAAAAGTGTCACAAAAGTCACAATAATGATAATAATGCTTTCATATAGCTCTTTAAAGTTTACAGTGTTTTGTATCTGTTATCTCATTTGATTACAACAACAGCAACTCTGTAAGGTGGGTGCTATTGTTATCCCAGTTTTTCAAATGAGGAAACCGAGGATCAAGGAGGTTTAGCGACTTGCTCAGCTAGAAAGTACAAATGCCAGGATTTGAACTCTGGTATTCCTGACTCAAGATTCACTGCTCTACGTATTATGCTATATAGCTGCCTCTTTAGAGATATGAGCGACAAGAAAGGGAGGTGGTACAGACATGTATCAAGAATAAGAGAAAACAGAGAGACACCAGCTATTTAATACATCCAAATCTGCCACTGTCTTCTGGAGCTGTTGTCTTTAGTCAGGAGTGGTGAGGAAAATACCACCTGTGCCCCTAAGGCCTTCTGGTTTTTCCCAGGATTTTGTAATCCTAAATCAGCAGATTCCTACTTGTGGACTGGTTGCCTTTTTGCCAACAAGCTATAGATAAGGGTACAGGGAGGACTCAATGTTGCAACACCATAGAAATGTTTTTTTCACAGTATTTTGAGCCATGGAGCTTTGAGATATGGCTCTTAGCCAGTCAGCCTGTGGTTTATTCCGGCAGACAATCAGGCAAGAGCAAAGAATAAGAGCTGGAATGGAAGCTCCAGGGGATGCTGGGCTTCTTCCACAGTGCCCTGAGTTCCTAAGTGCTGAGTAAATAAGTTTGTATAATGAAAAGGCAATGGTAAGGGATATAGCAATTGTCTTTAATTCTATCCAAGGAGAATCTGTAAACAAGCTCCAAAGATGAAATGAGTCATATTTTCATAGAACTCAGGCCTGGGAAGGAACTGTAGAACAGAGACTGGCATAGCTTCATATTTCATAGGAACTAGATTTCTGGTTGAAAGGGACATAGGTGGCCAACAAGACCAGCTCCCTCAATCCCACAGATGTAGAGACTCACAAAACCTTGTTTTTCATCAGCCTTTTGGCTCTAACTTTTTTGCGATTCCTATGAAATTTACTTAATATGTTACTGACTTTTTCAAAGTAGTTTTGGAGTTTTTACTGGACTGCAAGCATAATATGAGTCAGCAGGGAGATCTGCCAACCAGCCAGGCTTTGGAGATGAGAGGGGGAGAGAGGGAGAAGGGGAGAGGAGGAAAAAGGGAGAGGGGGACAAAGGGAGAGGGAGAGAGGGGGAGAGAGATGTAGATGTAGGGAGGGCAGATAGATACAGATAGAGACAACTTCAGAGACATGGGCAAGATAGAAGCAAAGGAAAAGAGAGAGCAATAGAGAGACAGTACATTTATTAAGTGCTCAACACATCCCATGTGTTTTATTAGTAGAAGCTTATCTCCATAATGAAGGAAATACGTGTTATTTGTCAGACCAGACCACCTAGGATCATCAATTTAGAACTAGAAAGTACCTCAGAATCCATTAAGTTCAATACTCCCATTTTATAGAGGAGGAACTGAGGTCTAGCTGGACTTATGACTTTTCCAGGGTCATACAGTCGAAAGAGCATTCAAAGTCAAGTCTTCCAAGTTTAAATGCAATATTCTGCGCTCATGCTTCAGTGCTTGGGTCACCTGCAATACTTTAAAAGCCCCGTAGTGAATAAAGCTCTTTTGGTTCTTATTTAAATCAAAACACTTCTTAGGTCTTCAGCCTTCGCTTGAATGAAGACATTTCAGTATGGATCAATCAACAAATGGCCATAAAAGCATCCGCTCCATCCTTGGCTTTTTAGAATTCCTAGGTGCTCCTGAAGGAGTAAATGAAAGGGGTGGATTATATTATGTCTTAGCTTCGTTCCAACTCAATTCTGTGAAATGGTGCCTATGAGCTTCCTATTAATTGGGTTGGGTTCATGGGGCATTGAAGTGATTGGCAATGAATTTCAGTGACCTCCAATAGACAGGTGTATATTCCCTATGCAGGGCTTCTCTAAAAATGGTTGAATCCCTATAGAAAGGAAGGGGGGCGCAAATGTTCTTTGAAGTTGGAGATGATTAGATATTTAGAATCATCCATTCAAATCAATGAACAGGTTTTAAATATTACATATGCATAAGGCACTATGATGAATTGACAGAAGACACAAGGATTAATAAGATATGTTCCTGTCTTCAAAGAGCATACAGTTGATTTGGGGATATAAGTATAATACAATACAAAACAACAGTAGAGGGGAGAAAAAATCATTGGGAATTAATACTATAGTTTGGGTGGCAACTGGTAAGAGCTTGACCTATTATGGCTTGGTGAGTGAAGAACTATGAAAGGATGGCACAAAAAAGTAGTATCTGTATTGAGTCCGGAGATGAGATCAAAGACACTTTTCCAACAAGAGACAATTCCTACTGTTAGATTAAGTGCATTTCAATTATTTTCATGAATTAACTTCAAAGAAAGCACCTAGAGAGTAGAACATTGGTAAAGTGGAGACAGACTGAGAAAGACTATCTGTTTGCTTCCATGGATGTCCCCTAAGACTCTGTCCTTGTCCCTCTTCTCTTCTTTATGCTTTCTCCCTGATTTTGTTTACCACCACAGAGATGATTATCCAATTCACATATCCATCCCTAATCTCTCTCATGAGATTCTTTACTTGAAATCTTTAATGAATATCCTGCCAAACTCGCTATGTGAAAAACTACCCAAGATCCCAGGAAATAACACAATGACAATAATAAATCAGTCACACATTGTGATGGCATCTCCATCCTCTCAATCACTCAGACTCAAAACCTCTTGGCCATCATTAACTTTTCTCTTTGTCTTGGCCCGTTACAGTTCTCTTATTAATTATACCTCCACAACAACTCTTATGACCATCTCCTAAAAGTTCTTCATTCAAGTATTCACCCTTTGTTCATCCCCTCACCACCTATCTCCTGAACTATTGTAATATTCTCCAGTGACTAGCCCATCCCCATTCTTTCCCCTTTCAAATTCATTCCTCATATTTGCCAAAATGATCACATGAATGAATGGGACTGACTATATCAGCCTTCTTTAGTGACTTTCTATTGCCTATAAAATGAGACACAAATTCCTTAGTTGGGCATAGAAGGCCCCTCACAATCTGGGTCCAACTCACCTTTTTAGCCTTATTTCTTATTGCTTCCCTTGCTGCATTTTGCATGCTCATTGCGGTGGACAACTAGTCATTCCCTGATTTTGTTTTGCTTCTTCCATCCCAAAATTCATGGTGGCGATCCATTCTTGCCACAGAATGAAATAAAATGTCATTCTTGAAATGTATGTATTCTTTATTCTCACCTGTTGAAACCCATCTATTTCTTTATTGCCATCATTATGAAGTATTCACTGATCCCTAGAGTTGGATGTGATCTCTTTCATGTCATATTTTCTACAGTACTTTGTCAAGACCTCTTCTTTGTGTTTCCTATGTTCTTCCTTGTGTCATGCTTATTTATAGAAATAGTTTGTAGTTTTTGTTAGATTGTAAATTCCTTTGGATAATGGCTATGTTGTTTTCATCTTTGTATAAGTAAGTCCCAGGACACTGCTTTAAAAAATGTAATATTATTATTATTATTGACCATTTCTATAATGCTTTATATACATTGTCCAATTTAATAATCTTAATAACCCTATCTGGCAAACACTATTATTATCCCCATTTTGAAGATGAGAAAACTGAGGTTCAAAGGAGATTAATGACATGCCCACTGTAAGAAATTGACTGGGAGGTGGTATTTACCCATAGTAGGTGCTTACTAAGTGTTGATGGAGTAAAATTTAGTAGAATGAGACAGTTTCTAAGAAGGGGACTAAAGGAAAATGATATTACCCTCAGTATAAACTAAATTAAATATCTGAAGATCTGACTTGCTAGCCATAGATGAAAATATGAGCTAAATAAATATATTTCTTGCAACACATCCAATCAGTTCTTATCTTCTCCCTCAAATATAATAATGATAAGAAATTACATTTAACAGTTATTTAAAATTTATAGTGCATATTCCTTACAATCTTATTTCCATTCTATGGAGGAGGAAGATGAAGTTAAAAGGGTGGAAGTAACTTGGCCAGCATCATGCAATTAGCAAGTATTGGAACTCAAATTTGAGCCCAATTATCCGACCACATGAACGGTTTTTTTTTCCCACTACACTTGCATGACCAGGCCCTGACACGTATTCCTTTTCCCCCTGTACTCAGATCCTTCTTTCCTATTCGTATGTTGCAGAAGATAAAAAGACAATGATGTCAAGATCTCTGTCTTCAGGGAGTTTGCAAATTAGCAGGGGAGCTAGGTCAGATGCATAAAGATACATTATCCTCTGGCTGCCTCAACTGTAAAAATGGGGGGAGTGGTAATAACAGTGGCACTTACCTATCAGGGTTTTTGCAAGGATTAAATGAAATATTTGCAAAGCAGTCTGGCATATGATAGATGCTTGAAATGCTTAGCTCCTTCCTTCCTTCTTCCTTTTCTTTTTCTTCCCTCCTTCATTTTTGTACACGAGTTATGTGTATACTTTAAATTTGTGTCCCCTTCAGATTCTTTAACAGTGCTCATATGTGGGAATCTTCCTATTAAGCTTAGTACCAGGGTACCTATCCCTTAGTCAAATGTTATGTCAGGGGTTACTTCCTTTATGCCAGACACCAAACAAAAGGTGAAGAAGAACTGGAGGGTGGGACATGAAGACCTGCCCAAGATCCCAGGAAATAACACAATGACAATACTAAAATGTCCCTATGCACAAGGCAAGCGTTTTCTATTAAAATGAAATTTGTATTAAAGTCAGGAGACACTGTAAAAGATATCTTAGATCAGTGAGGAAAACAACTGTCCTTGGATTTATGGAGCCTGGCCTCTTATAGCAAATATATACCTTAGACAAATGATGTAGGGAATAGTTGCTCCATCGTTCATCCAAATGAAAGGAAAGCCCCTTGATACACAGTGTGAGGCTGAAAACTCAGTGTTGATTAGAACCTGATAAGGAAATCTTTTCCAAACTCTTGATTTGAGGGATATCATGGTAAAGGCAGTCAGAAGCCAATAGCCTGGAGCTAGTTTCACAAATATTTGTTATACCCTTAAAGGGCTGGAGATTTCAATGATTCAACTCAGTTCAATTCTGCAAACATTAATTCAATGCATATTATGTATATACAAGTCATGGCACTGGGCTGCTGGGGAAAATACATAGATGGATTGGAATCAGTCTCTGTTTCTAAGATACTTACAAGGGATACTGTGATGGTGATAATCTAATAGAACTGTTACGTCCCTAAAAACAGGTAATTTTGATCTCCTCAATAGCTATTAGAGTAGTAGCATTGCTTAGTGAATAGCGAGCTAGCCTGAGAGGCAAGAAGATTCAAGTCTGATCTTTGACATATACTGGTTGCGTGATCCTAGGTAAGCCACTTACATTGGCCCTCTACGATATGTATGTCATCTTTAAAATGATGATGTTAAGCTGAATGACTTAGAAGGACTCTTTTAGCTCTAAATCTCTTAATCCTAAAATAGGGACATAGGATAGGGGAAGTATCTGTGATGTCATTAATATAGGGCACTACTGTCAAAGTCAAATAGAAACTGGAGTCATTAAGCCACTCTTGAGGAGTCTAGTGTGTGGTATATTGACTTAGAAAATCACATGTTAACATTTTCTATGTTGTATTGTATTTTTATTTATTTTGTTAAATATTTCCCAGTTACTTTTAAATCTGGTTCCTGCTTAGGTGTGTTATGAGTGCATTTGGCCATAAGCCATGTACTTGACACCCCTAATACAGGGAACTTCCAGATGAGAAAGGATCTGATTTAGCCTCTTCATTTTTTAACCACATGTGATTTTATTGATATAAGGAGCTCCCAAAGAGAAAACTCTTTACCATTGGAGGCTCAAATCTACTTTGAAACTTATAGTCTTAGAGAGTTGCTTAGTATAGAACTTCTTAAGCTGTTGGTCATGATCCCATAAGGGGTCATTAAAAAAAAACAAACTTGATAACAGTAAAAGGTTTCTAAACATACAATCACCAAAAATTAATTAAAAATCAAATGTGTAATGAAAGTGAGGTGTTTCTGATAGTGCTTGACCATGATGCACCGCACAACCTCACTGCAGCTTCAGTTCTGAACACAAAACATGCTCACTTTGTACTGTACATGCCCTCGATGCAGAAATGCAAAAAGGAGTCACAAGGGGAAAAGGTTTAAGAAGCCCTGGCTAGTATGCTAACAGGTTAAGTTCAGAATCACTTAAATATGTGTCACAGGTGGTACACGAGCCCAAGTTCTCCTGACTCCATCATTAACTCTTTATGCAATATGCCCAGCTGTTGTTGCTGCTTCTGCTAATCATCATCATCATCATCATCATCATTCACTTCATGTTTATATCTATTATGCACTGTAAATTATATATTATATTAGTTACTATTATATTAACAGTAAAATTGGATTTTCAAATAAACTGTCCACAGTACCTTTGAACACTTAGGTTTCTGGGATCATAGATTTTAAACTGGATGATATATTTAAAATCATCTAGTTTAACCCCTTCCTTGTTAATGTTGAAGAAACTAAGACTAAATGTAGTCAAGAGACTTGACTAAAGTCCCCCCATGCTTTTCTGTTCCATGGGTGTCCGATTTGAAGAGCACAAAGCTGAGCAGGAAAGACAGTGCAGGAATGAAGCTTGCCCATGTTTTAGTCAGGTGATCTAGGTCTCACTGTTTAGACACAGTCAGAATTCATCATCCATTTGTGTCATTGATATAGTTCACCCATTTTGGGTGTTGCAGTAGATCTGACTTCCGGTGTTTTTGATGTAGTGTGTCCAGATGTGAGTATGGAAGCTGAGGTGAGCAAGGTTAGCATTGCAATTGGAGTCAGTGAGTTGACACAGAGAATTAGTGACATGGCTTAGAGGATGAACGAGAATATAATGCTTTGACTGGGAGTAAAGATGTTTGGGTTTAGAACCCAGGAAGTAAGGAGTTAATCCACTTGTGGATCCCGAGGTTGAGGTTTGAGCTCTGACTGAACCTTGATTTGAGGTGTCAAACTATTTTAGTGACTCCCGAATTCCCCCTGAAATCCAGGTCCATCTTTTTAATGCCAACATCTACTAGTATAGCAATATTATATGACCGCAAGTGATGAAACAAGGGGGTCTCAGAAAAAAAAATTTAAATGAGCATCAGACAGCAAAGGAAATGGTATTATGGGTGTGAGTGAGCTACAAAACAGCAAATGAGGAGCTACAATGAAGAATCAGCATGTCACTATATATATGTATATATGTATGTATGTATATTTATGTATGTATGTATATATACATAATGAAAATAAAAGAATAAGTATGTCACAAAATATACATAAACAAGTAGCAGAGGAAGGCTGCTGCTATATTGGGTAGTTCTGCTGTATTATACTTAGGAGAACATACCAATAAGAGTAACAAAAAATGAGTAGGCTTGGGTGTGTTCTCTGGATCTCTGGAAGGGACATCATTGCTGGGAAGACCATCCACATAGGTCAGTCATAGTTCAAATATCTGAGTATTTGAATAGAGGAAGGAGGAGGAGGAAGGATCTGATCTGCATTCTGAGATACTTGTCTATAGCTTTCTCAATGTGGGTACAATGATCCCATGGTAGCACAAGTGTGTTGGACCACAGTATCCTCCCCAAAGCACAATTACAGCATTTAAGGAACAATGAGAAAAAACAAAGGAAAAATCCCTGACATGTGCTATACTTGAAAGGCATAATCCAAGTCCCCTGTGGTTTCCATAAGAGAAAAGAGAGCTGGTGTATTTATTTTCCCCCAGATCTGTATTCTTTCTGTGAGCTTGCTTGGCATTCTTTGAATGAAATGACTCTAATTAGACACTGTCAGTATGTGGGAAAGGAACATGCTTCCCTGTTTCTTAACAAGAATAAGTTCATCAGAATGGGACAGAGTTCATAGGACTTCTTTAGTCACAGTAAGTAGGGTACAATTAATTCTGTCCTTTGGATAGGTAAAGATAACTCTCCTAACCCAAAGGAAGTTTAATGTACATTTCATGTCGTTTTTAGAACAATAAAGTGAATGTGCGCTGCACTGAGCTGCCCATACTCTCTTACCCCAAATGCCTTGTAAATGAATTTAGACTATAAAAGATAACTTAGAAGAGTAGAAGTGTGAGGTGGGCAGGGGGCAGAGTCTGTGGCCAGTTTGAGTACATTCTAAAACAAAAAATAGAGATTAATAGGTAGAAGGAGAGTATCTAGGTGATGCTGAAGAATATAAATCACCAGGTATAGATAGAACTACTTCTGGGAAGGCCAAAATAAATGATACATATGTACAGACATGAAAGAACAGAAGAGGGAAGGCAATCCTCAAAAAGGGCAAGTGGCCCTATTTTCCAAAGCTGGGAGAGGGAAACATTTGCAAACCATAGACCACTGGCCACTTAATATCAAACAATAAATCAGTGAAGTTCACTTCAAATGATAGAATACAATACAAAAGAGATGGTTTGTGGTATATTTACAGAACCCTAGAGAGCAAAAAAAAAAAAAAAAACTAGTTAAAACAATTAACAATTTTAACAAAGTTGAAGGATATGAAAGAAATCCACATAAATATAGCATTTCTATATATTACCACAAAAAAATCTAGCAGAAGAGATAGAAAGAAAAATTCAATGTCAAATAACTATAGACAGTGTAAAATACTTGGGAGTCTCCTTGCCAAAACATATACAGAAACAATATAAACAAAATTATAAGCCACTCTTCCTACATATAAAGACAGATTTAAGTAAATACAGAAATATTTCTTGTTTGTGGGTAATATAATGAGACAATATAATAAACATGACATCACTTCTTAATTAATTTACTTATTTAGTGCCATAACAATCAATCTACCAAAGAATTACTTTACTGAACTAGAAAAAAAACCACAATTCATGTGGAAGATCAAAAAGTCAAGATCATCAAGG
Source organism: Vombatus ursinus (assembly GCF_900497805.2). NCBI lineage: Eukaryota > Metazoa > Chordata > Mammalia > Diprotodontia > Vombatidae > Vombatus > Vombatus ursinus. Next base: position 3,316,719 of record NW_020954907.1, on the reverse strand, counting down.
GATTCATTGGGGGAAAATATGAAGGAAGAGTGTCTAGAAATACTAGATCTCAAACTATATTATAAAGCAATAATCATCAAAACAATTTAATACTAGATAAGAAATAGAGTGATTGATAAATGGAATACATTAGGTACACAATATGCGGAATCAAAAGAACACAGTTATCTAATGTTTGATAAGAAAAAAAAAACAAAGATTTCAGCTATTAAGGCAAGAACTCACTATTTGACAAAAACTGCAGGGAAAATTGGAACATAGCTTGGCAGAAACTAGGCATACACCAACACCTCATACAACGTATTAAGACAAAATCAAAATGGGTAAATGATTTAGATTCAAAAGGTAATAGCATAAGAAGATTAGGAGAGCATGGAAGAAACTACCTGCCAAATCTATGGATAGGGGAAGAGTTTTTGAACAAATAAAAGATAAAAAGATTCAAAGGAGATAAAATGGATAATTTTGATTATCTAAAATTAAAGTTTTTGCACAAACACAAACAATGGAGCCAAATTAAAAGAAAAGAAGAAAACTAGGGAGAAAAGTATAGCAAGTTTCTCTGATAAAAGTCTACTTTCTCAAATATATAGAGAACAGAGCTAAATTTATCAAAATAAGAGTAATCACCCAAATGATAAAATTACAAATTGTTTTCATCTATTAGATTTTGTGCCTCCTTTTCCATTTGGCCCATTTTTAAGGAATTCTTCTCAGTGAGTTTTTGTGTCTCCTTTTCTGTTTGGCCAATTCTGCTTTTTAAGGAGTTGTTTTCTTCAGTTAAATTTTGTCCTTCTTTTTCCAAGCTGTTGAATCTCTCTTACACACCTCTCATTTCCCAATTTTTCATCTACCTCTCTTATTTGACTTTTAAAATCCTTCTTGAGCTCTTCTATGAAGGTTTTTTGGACTTCAGACCAATTCATATTCCCTTTTGAGGTTCCAGATGTGCGTTTGTTGATAGTGTTGTCCTCTTCAGAATTTCTGACTTGATCTTTACTATTCCCATAGTAAGAAACTACAGTATATTTCTTTTTGCTCATGGTGTTTGCTTATTTCCTGGCCTTTAAAAATATTGAACTCTCCTGCTGGGGAGCAGGGATCACTGACCCAAGCTTCTTGTGTTGGGAGCCCAGGTCCTGGTGACTGGTTTTGTGTTCTGGGGCCTCCGATTCTGGGAGTTGGAGGCTGTAGGGTTCTGGCAGCTTACCTGGTGTGGGCTGTAATCAGCAATACTGGAGCTGTAGCAGTAGGATTGGGTAGTCTGGCCCCTGGAGGTTGCCTGCTTACCCAGGCCTTTCCTTTCACTTTCTTCAGCTCCTTTCAGATGGATGTTTTGCTGCTGCAAGATGTTTCTCCCCCTGGGGCTTTCCCCCTTGGAGCTGTGCTTCCCAGAGTTTTGCTAAGGCACTGGGATACTTGGCTTCCGTAAAACACTTTGGCACATGGTCGTTTTCTAAGCCAGTTTCCACTAGTTCCCCTGTCCATGCTGAGGCACTTGGGGGTCCTGGTGTTGGTACTTGCCTGCTGACCACCTGGGGTTTAGGATCTCCCTCTGGTATGCTGAAGTGGGGCTTTCTGCTAACTTGCTGAGACACCTCCCATTCTGTACTGCACCCCCTCCCCCAGGGCAAGAGGGGCTTTTCCCAGTTAATCTCTCAAGCTTCCTAGGCTATAGGACTGCTGTATCTCATCTTTTTGCTGGTTCAACTGTTTCAGGGTTTTTCCTGGAGCAATATTTTTTGGACTTTCAGAGGGTAATAAGGGATAGTGAGAGTGGCTTACTTCTTACTCTGCCATCTTGGCTCCCAGAAGCAGAATTCCCAATTGATAAAATGGACAAATGATAGAAACAGGCAGTTTTCAAAGGAAGAAATCATAACCATCAATGATCATATTAAAAACACTCTAAATCACTAATAAAGGTTATTCAATTTTTTCAGTCATGTTTGACTCCATAACCCCATATGGCAAAAATACTGGAGGGGTTTGTCATTTCCTTCTCCAGCTCATTTTACAGAAGAAGAATCCAAGACAGTTAAGTAACTTACCCGGAGTCACAAAACTAGCAAGTGTCTGAGGCCAGATTTGAGTTCAGAAAGAGGTGTCTTTCTGACTCTATACCTGGTTAGCTTTTAACTGCTCCACCTAGCTGCCCACTTTACAACTAAGGAAACTGAGGCAAATAAAGAAAAGTGACTTCCTCAGGGTCATACAGTTAGTAAATATTAAAGGTTGGATTTGAACTCAGGTCTTCCTGATTCCACTACCAGCTCTGTAGCCACTGCAGCACCAGCCACTTCTCAAAAAAGTAATCATTAGTAGTTTAATGACAATTTAGAAAGAGCTCTACTGTGAAAAGTCCCAGGAATCTATTCTGGGAATGGTACTATTGAAAATTTGTATAAGTGACTTTAATGAATTCAGAGATAGTAAAACTGACAAATATGCAGAAGCCATAAAGTTCAGAAGGGTAACCCTAACTCCTAGCAGAGCCAGGATATAAAAAAATATTCTGGAAAGGTTAGCTGATAAGCTATGATAGCTTTCAGTAAATTCAATAGAAAGAAATGTAAAGTCTATCTTGGTGTAAAAAATCAACTTCAAAAATGCTAGATGGAGGAGGAATAGTAAGGGATCATTCATTTATTTAAAAAAACTAAGAGGATTTTAGTTGATTATAATTTCTATATGTTATGTATGTGATTTAGGAGCTTAAAAAATCATCCATAGCTTCATTAGGTAAGCATAGGATACAGAGAACAAGGGAAGTGTTACTTATATTATACACTGCTCTCATCATTTGTTACCTGGTATAGAGTATTTCTTTCTGGGTATCATCTGTTAGGAGGCATTGGTAAGCTGTAATGTGTTCAGGAAAGGATGAAAAAAAATGGTGTTTAACCTGACTACTATGATATACAAGGATAGATAGAATGGGGGGGGGGGGACTGTCTTTGCTTTTCTTTTTATCTCCAGCTCTTATCAGAGTACCTGGCATACAGTAGGTGCTTAAGAATTCTTTATTGATTTAATAAATTCACATTGACAATGCTTAATGCAGAGAATAGGAGACTTTAATGAGGGAAGGGGAGAGGAATGATCATTGTCTTTAAGGGGTTACATGGCTACTGTGTATTAGAATGACTAGATTTATTCTGCTTGGTCTCAAAGTGAAAGACTTGAAAAAATGGATGGAAGTAGCTTTAGCTGATGGGAAGATATCAGTTGATGTCTATGGAGGATACCTAATGAGGCAATCTGTCTAAATACCAATTGGACTCCTTCTGGAAGTATTTGTATCCTCCTAACTGGAAGTTTCTGAGCCGGGTCTGGATGACTACTTATTGAGGAAATTATAGAAAAAAATCTCTATACCCATACAGGTTGACCTCTAAGATCTCTAAAGTCAGTCAAAAAGTACATATTAAGTGCTTACTATAGGCCAGGTACAGATTGCTTCTTATTCTTATCCCAGGGTTCTATGTAATTATGTGATTCTGTTTGTAAAGTCTATGACTGATTTAGAAGCACAGTTTGGAGGGACCAAGGTAATGGCCCAGTCTGAAGCCAGGGTAGAAGTTGTTGTCATTAGCACCACTCATTAATTTCTGATCTAGGTAGCCAAAGACAGCTGTATGATTGATCATATTTTTTTTCTCCCTTAAATCTGTTAAAAAATAAACCTGAAAACTAAAAGAAATAAATTGTAAAGATGGTAATGGTAGAGGTCACAAGTCAGCTCTTGAAAAGTGTCCACTCACAATTTGAGAAATCAAGGCTCTGTAACACTAATCAAAAGGAATGAAAAAATAGAAGAGAATGTGAAATATCTCATTGGAAAAACAACTGACCTGGAAAATAGATCCAGGAGAGAGAACTTAAAAATTATTGGACTATCTGAAAGCCATGATCAAAAAAAAGAGCTTAGACATCATCTTTCAAGAAATTATTAAGGAAAACTGCCTTGATATTTTAGAATCAGAGGGCAAAATAGAAATTGAAAGAATTCACCGATCACCTCCTGAAAGAGATCCCCAAAGGAAAATTCCTAGGAATATTGTAGCCAAATTCCAGAATTCCCAGGTCAAGGAGAAGATATTACAAGCAGCCAGAAGGAAACAATTCAAGTATTGTGGAAACACGATCAGGATAATACAAGATTTAGTAGCTTCTACATTAAGGGTCCAGAGGCCATGGAGTATGATATTCTAGAGGGCAAAGGAATTAGGACTACAACCTAGAATCACCTACCCATCAAAACTGAGTACAATCCTTCAGGGTAAAAAATGGTCAATCAATGAAATAAAGGACTTTCAAGCATTCCTGTGGAAAAGACCAGAGCTGAATAGAAAATCTGACCTTCAAATACAAGACTCAAGTGAAACATGAAAGAGGTAAACAGGAAAGAGAAATCATAAGAGACTTATTAAGGTTGAACTGTTTACATTCCTGCAGGGAAAGATAAAATTTGTAACTCATGAGTCCTTTCTCTGTATTAGGGTAGTGGGAGGGAAAAAAGTATATGTTTGTATAGATAGATAGATAGATAGAGGACACAGGCTGAGTTGAAGATGAAGGGATATCTGGAAAATAAAATTAAGGGGTGGGAGAAAATTACACTGGGAGAAGGAGAAAGGGAGAAGTGGAATGAGGTAAAATATCTCACATGAAACAGACAAGAAAAGGCTTTTACAGTGGAGGGGAAATGGGGAAAGGTGAGAGGGAATGAGTGAATCTTATTCTCATAGGATTTGGCTTAAGGAGGGAATAGCATACACAATGGGATATGGAAATCTATCTTACTCTACAGGAAAATAAGGGGGGAAGGGGACAAGAGAACAGCGGGTTGATAGAGGGGAGGGCAGACTGAGGGAGGGGATAATCAAAATCAAACAGTTCTGGGGAGGGACAGGGTCAAAAAAGAGAATAGAATAAATGGGGGGTAGGATAAGATGATGGGAAATATACTTAGTTTTTCACAACAGGACTACTATAGAAGTGTTTTGCATGACTACACATCTATAATCTGTATCGAGATGCTTGCCTTTTCAATGAGGGTGGGTGGGGAGGGAGGAAGGGAGAAAACTTGTAACCCAAAGTTTTTAAAACACTTGTTAAAAATAAAAAAATTTAAAAATAAAAAAAATTGTGTCCCCTCCAAAACAATAAATGTATAAAATAAACAAGACTAATAGCTCATAGAATATTGTAAAATCACTCAAAGAAACAAGAAAACATAAGAAATAATGCTGATATATGTGTGTATGTATATATGTTTAAGTATATGTGTATGTTTATATGCAGGAGCATATATACATATATGTGAGACTATAGTTAGAGAGATAGAAAGATGCAGAGCCATAAGTACATGAAGAAAAGTATACTGAAGAAAAACCAACAATACAGTAGAAGATTTTGTTTGAAACAAAACAAAATGAGTTAGTAAACTATAGGAATTAAAAGAATTGATGTTGACCCATGACTTGATCAGTGTGGAGTACTTCCAGTATGAAAAATCCCTACCCTGAGGCAAGGTTGGCCAGTCATGTGTAACTTCTTGACATGAGAGATACATGAGGAACTGCAAAGATAAGTGAATTGCACTTGTTCATGAAGCCAATTAAGTATCAGAGGCAGGACATGAATTGCAGTACCAATAACTACAAAACTGACCCTTTATAAGCTATTTTAAGTCTGCTTCTCAGAAAATAAAAGAAGAAATTAATTTAGTGAAACAATAACAATTATATGATATTATCAAATGATGTAACTATGACTAGTGAAATTTTGATGATTGTGAAACATGTTATGATTTCCAAAATTCAACTCAACCCTTCCCCCCCCAAAAAAAAATCATTGTCAAGCTTTGACATTACAATAACAAGAAAATGATAATACAAGTGACCAAAAATAAAAGCACACATTTTACAGAATGCCATTTCAATTCCATTATTTTTTTTTCCCTCTCTTAAAACAAGAAACTAGTAGAAATTAGAATATAGTCTTTCAAAAGCTCAGAAATAAAATATTTTATTTTAAACTTCTAGGCAAAGTTAAATACTGGTTTCCAGAACAAAAGATAAATAATTTAAAAAGGTTAACTTTTAATATTTTTTTGAAAGGATGGGTGATTTTTAAGCATAACTTAATTGCAAAATCAACAAAAATACAAGAATAATCTGTAATAGACCTAGGTAATAAAATTGTTTTTTAATCACTGGGTACTTTGCAAATGTGATTAACCAGTCATTATCTCAATGTAATCACCATAGGGACAGTTCAACAATAATAGCACATTCTGTTTAACTGCTAAATAACACAGTTGAACTTAAGGGAAATAAAAAGAAGAGAAAAAGAAAGAATGAATTCATTATAGAGGAAAGAAAAAATAAAAAGTAGCACAGGGATGAGTGTAAGATGTGTATAGAAGGAAATGGCAATCTAATAGTCAAAATCTTAAACAAGCTAGAGAAAGCTTTGACAATACATACATATGTGTTTATAAATATACACAAATTAATATAATAGTATAAAATCTAGAAATTTTTTTTTATTATTTTTTCATGTTGTGAAAAACTAAGTATATTTCCCTTCATCCTATCCCACCCCCTATTTATTCTATTCTCTGTTTTGACCCTTTCCCTCCTCAGAAGTGTTTGCTTCTGATTACCCCTTCCTCCAATCCTCCCTCCCCTCTATCATCCCTCTGCTCCCTTGTCACCTCCCCATTTTCCTGTAGGGTAAGATAGATTTCCATATCCGATTGAGTGTGTATGTTATTCCCTCCTTAATCCAAATCCTATGAGAATAAGATTAACTCATTCTCTTTTACCTTCCCCCATTTCTCCTCCATTGTAAAAGCCTTTTCTTGTCTATCTCATGTTAAATAATTTACCCTATTCTGCCTCTCCCTTCCTCCTTCTCCCAGCATAATCCTTTCTCACCCCTTAATTTTATTCTCCAGATATCACTCCTTCTTCTTCAACTCACCTTGCGCCCTCGATCTATCTATCTATCTACCTATCTATATACATACATACATATAATTTTTTCCCTCCAACTACCCTAATACTGACAAAGGTCTCATGAGTTACAAATATCATCTTTCCATGTAGGAATGTAAACAGTTTAACCTTAATAAGTCCCTTATGATTTCTCTTTCCTGTTTGCCTCTTCATGTTTCATTTGAGTCTTGTATTTGAAAGTCAAATTTTCTATTCAGCTCTGGTCTTTTCATCAAGAATGCTTGAAAGTCCCCTATTTTATTGAATGATCATTTTTTCCCATGAAGGATTATACTCAGTTTTGCTGGGCAGGTGATTCGTGGTTGTAATCCTATCTCTTTTGTCCTCTGGAATAGTATGTTCCATGCCCTGCAGTCCCTTAATGTAGAAGCTGTTAAATCTTGTGTTATCCTGATTGTGTTTCCACAATACTTGAATTGTTTCTTTCTGGATGCTTGCAATATTTTCTTCTTGACCTGGAAACTCTGGAATTTTGCTACAATATTCCTAAGAGTTTTCCTTTGGGGATCTCTTTCAGGAGGTGATTGGTGGATTCTTTCAATTTCTATTTTGCCTTCTGGTTCTAAAATGTCAGGGCAATTTTCCTTGATAATTTCTGGAAAGATGATGTCTAGGCTCTTTTTTTTGATCATGGCTTTCAGATAGTCCAATAATTTTTAAGTTCTCTCTCCTGCATCTATTTTCTAGATCAGTTGTTTTTCCAATGAAATATTTCACATTGTTTTCTAATTTTTCATTCTTTTGGATTTGTTTTACAGTATCTTGATTTCTCATAAAGTCACTAGCTTCCAATTGCTCCATTCTAATTTTTAAGGAAGTATTTTTTTCAGTAAGCTTTTGGACTTCTTTTTCCATTTGGCCAATTTTTTTTTAGGGCATTCTTCTCCTCATTGGCTTTTTGGACCTCTTTTGCCATTTTGGTTAGGCTATTTTTTATGATGTTACTTTCTTCAGTAGTTTTTTGGATCTCCTTTAGCAAGCTGTTGACTTGCTTTTCATGATTTTCTTGCATCACTCTCAGTTTTTCCTCTACTTCTCTTACTTGCTTCTCAAAATCCTTTTTGAGCTCTTTCATGGCCTGGGACCAATTCATAATTTTCTTGGAGGCTTTGGACGTCTGAGGAGTTTTGATTTTGTTGTCTTCTTCTGTTTGTATGGTTTGATCTTCTTTGTCGCCAAAGTAAGATTCTAAAGTCTGACTCTTTTTGCACTGCTTGCTCATGATTCCAGTCAATTACTTCAGTTATAAACTGTTTATTAGGGTAAGGGCCTGCTTCCAGTGTGGAGAATGTACTGTCCCAAGCTTCTAGAGTTTTGTGCAGTTGTTTTCAGAGATACTTCTATGGATGTGTAAATTTTCAGTTCTTCCAAGGTGCTATGATCAAGGGTGAGGTGTTTACTCCTTTCCTGGCCTATGCTCTGGTCTATGAGTGACTTCAAGCACTCTTTTCTGTATTGGAATGGTGAGGAGGATTTCCTCTCCACAGTTACTACAAGCTCCACCACACTATCCTCCTCCTTGCCCCAGAAGCGCCACCTAGAACTGTGACCCAGATCTAAACACGGGCAAAGCAGGAGAAGCTTGCCTCAGTACCAGCAAAGAGATCCCTGCAATATCCCTCTGATCAGCCACTCGATTCCCACTCAGTCTGTGGGCCAGAAGCTCTGGAGGCAGTCACAGCCCTGGGGCCGCACTTGGGGACTGGAGCTGGGACACTGTGCTTCTCTCTCACCGCAGACACAGACTTTTCCTACTGACCTTCTAAGTTGTCTTTGGCGTTCATGGGTTAAAAAGTCTGGAAACTGCCACAGCTGCCAGTGATTCAGTCATCTGAGGCCTGGTCCAGGATTGCTGCGACCTGTGCACCCATGTTGAACTGTGTTCCTCTCCCAGCCTGGAGTGATATACCTTTCTGATCAACCATCCAGGCTGTCTTGGGCTGGAAATTTGTTTCACTCTGTCTTTTTGTGGGTTCTGCTGCTTTAGAATTTGTTTAGAGCCATTTTTATAGGTATTTGGAGAGGTTTGGGGGAGAGCTCAAGCAAGTCACTTCTTTTACTCTGTCATCCTGGTTCTACCCCCTCTAGAAAGTATTTTTAGTGTTATGTGTGTATGGAGTAAGGAAATTAATTAGTAGTAATGGAAAGAGTAAGTTTGTATCCCCTTTGGGGGAAAATGTAATAATCATAGATAAGTCAAATTTAACAATTATTACCCTGAATTAAAATAAATTCCCTCCCTATAAAAAGGGGAAAAAAGATTCAAAAATAAATGAAAAAAATCTCAATAAATTGTTTAGGAGCAAACAGAATATGTAATATCAAATATTTTGAGACACTAGAAAAGAGTATATTTAAATCTATCTTTCTTTGCTGAACTCTAGAAAATAAAGTGATAGTGATAATAGTTGACAAAATTTAGCTTAAATTAAAAAGCATTAAGAGGCCATTATATCATGCTAAAAGATATCATTGACAGAAATAATACAAATATTAAGTATCTACTCTGTCCAATAGAATGTAAACTAAATTTATAAAGGAAAATTTAATTGAGTTGCAAAATAATTAGCTATAAAAGCAATAATGATATGAAATTCAAAACTTCAGTAATTTATTTTACTGTATTTGCTTCAAACTTCAAAGATCCTGGTTTTATAAGCATGGTTATTCCCTCCAGCAAAAAAGATTACAACCCCCAACTGTGAGACTGTTTTTGAATCTTGCTGAGAATGAAAATTTTATAATTCTATATTCAAACTGGTGATAAATCTTTTCAAACCTGAAATATAATTTTAGGGATACAAACTCAAAAATTACATTGAATCTGTGACCCCAGTGGTCAGTCTTCTCCTGGGTAGAAACTGAGAATCACTCCAATGTTCTTCCACTTAGAAATGTGAGCATCCCATATTACAGAACAGTGTTGATTGACAGTCTTGCCAGTATGTCATCTCCAGTGGACCAAAGAGGGAACCTTACTGTGATCAACTGTATGACACACACTCACCAGGACCTCTAGCTATCAGTTTGGTGTTTTGTTGCTAGATGATTTGATTATTATTCAATAATAAATAATCAACATACTTTGATTACATGTTATTTATAGCTTTAAATCTTATTAGCATACCAGCAGTCCTAATAAGCATATGAAGCAATAAATCAGTTATGCATATGTATGGTGCACTATGGTATCTCTGATAAGAGAAATAAATAGATTCTGTCATCAGGCCCATACTTAAAGTATTCCTTACTTCATCAGATCTATTAACTCTATTGGTATAGATATGAAGCAATATGCAACTTCAATGGAAAATCAAAAGATAAACAAAAAGATCACATACTCTCCATTTTTGGAATGGAAGTCAATGGCTAAAGAAACAAAAAGTTTATCCATTTGAATTCAGTGGAAAGAAAATGGGTTTTACAGACATTATGGAAGAACAGAAGATTAAAAAAATACAAATATATTTTTAAAGTATGCATGGAAGAAGGAAGACTTCCCCAATCAGATTTTTTTTCAAATTATGCCATAAAATAATAATTAGAAAAAATTATCTGGTACTGGATACAAATACAAGGGTGAAGTAATTAAAGATAATTTATTCAGCTCAATTCAATAAACCATTTATTAGGCATCTCCTAGATAATCTAGAAGTACACAGAATGGCTTAAGATGAATGTTAATACCTCAATGATTCCATGATCTCATCTGTGTAAATAACAATCTTATTGATCCCAGAATTTCTCATGTCATGTGAATCTGGTCCATGACTTCCCATAACTCCTCTATAGAACATGTACTCAGTATTCTGGAGTTCTTCCTTGAAGTCTTTTAACACTATGTATGGACTAATGCAACCCTGAAGCTATTCATCTATTATTCCTGATTGTCACTTCAAGACACTTCACTGTCCAGCCATATGATGGTGGTGGTGGTGGTGGTGGTGGTGGTGTTTTATTTCAGTTGTGTCTGACTCTCTGTGACCCAATTTGAGATTGTATTGGCAAAGATACTGGAATGGTTTGCCATTTCCTTTTCCAGCTCATTTCATAGATGAGGCAAGCACAATTATGTGACACAGCAAGTCAATGTCTGAGGCTGTGTTTGAACTCATGAAGATGAGTCTTCCTGATTTCAGGCCTGGTACTCTATCCACCACACCACCTAGCTAGCTGCCCCTGACATTTACATAGTCCTTTAAAGTTTAAAGCCTTGGAGGCTATAGGCATCTGCATCCAAGGACTCACAGGGACTCTAGGTACCAACACGTACCTTGTCTGTAATATAATCATTCAATTTTGTGTCCAAAATGAATATACATTGTTGGGGAGCCCAAGTTCTCTAGGGAAAGTATTACCAATTCTCATATTCACTGCTACAATAAGCATGCTCTCTGGCTACACCAGGGGCAATTTATTTTTTTATTCTAGTCTATGGTTCCTCTTAAAAGAGGAAAGCAAAAGAGAGCTGTTATGTGGAAACATTAACTAGGTACAGTCCATACAGACAATTTATTCCTATAGCAAGAAAGCCATGACAAGCACAAGAAAATCAGAGGGTACATTTCAAAATGATCAGAACAGAATCTAGAAGCTCACTTATTACTACTAATACAGTCAAGCTTCACTGGGACATATACGGTCTTTGCAAGACTAACAATTGCTTATATCACACTTTACCTCCATTGGCATTGTCTTATCCATCAGCTGAGTTTAATGTCTTCAATATCCTCTTTAGGATGGGATTCTTCTTTTGATTCTGCCACTGTTTAAACACTCTTTCCTAGACATTTTCACACTTCCCACTTCAGGCATATAACCTGATATCAACCACTACCTTTCCTGGGTTGCCAATCCCATCACTTGCTAGTGGGAAACACCCCCACTGTTTCTTAAGACATCCAGGTTCTTGAGACTCTCACAAGTTACAGATTTATGTCCTATATGGGCTATGTGACTCTGGTCAAGTGACTTAACCTTTTTGTGTTCTAGAAAACTCTCTAAGATTTTAAATTTCAGAGAATGTGGTGACCAGAACCAGAAGAGGGAAATCTCTATACCAATGAAATCCTGAATCCAGTCCCTCTCCTTATTTCTAGGCCATAAGATCATCTGGTTCCTTGAGCATCATGCCATCTTTTCAGATAACATGTATTACCCACCACTCTTTGGTCTTTTATAAGGCAATACTGCTCATACTATAATCTTCTACTTCCTTCCTCTAAGACATGTTGACAATGCTTTCAACAACCCCATGACCATTTAATTGGCAAATGAGTTAAAAATAAAATTGAATCCTTTCAGAATGATGGAGTAAGACATCCTATTACAGTGTGGATGGAGCTATGGATTTGTGCAATCTTTTTGAAAAGCAATATGGTAATTATAATTTCAAAATTGTATACCCTTCAAGACAGTGATCCCACTATAGGCCTATTTCCTTGCAATATTATTTTGGGGAATAGCACTGAACCCTGCTGGCACACACAGTTTTTTTTTTCCTTTCCATTGGGAAGCATATCAATCAAAGGCAAAAGATAAGAAGTACACACTAATTTTCTTGGAACTGGATGTTTTCAAGGAACATTAATCTTAAGTGTGCCTAAGGAAATATATCATATGGTAGTTAAGTGGTATGTACTGCCTGGAAACTATATTTTTGCCAAATATGTGGTCAGAGGCTAACTGAGCAAGAGTATGAAGTGTTGTTCAGTGGAAAGGGTGATGAATTTGGAATCTGATCCCTCCTGAGTATGAAGCATAGAATAATATTATCCTAGCATTTGAGCGAGGTAAGCTGATTGAGTACAAGAGGAAAGACTAAGACTCATAGAGGCTCAGAGATGAAGGGTGATAGATCCTCCCCAGTGTGAGTAAAGCAGTGTGGTTCAGTGAGGAAGAATATGGATTTGGAGACCGACTAAGTCATTTCAAATCTCAACTGCCTCTAACGACCTATGTGACCGCAGTCAAATCATTTAATCTCTTTAAACTTCAATTTCCTCATATCAAAAATGAGGGCAAAGATTATAAGCATTCTCAAGTCATTTCTAGTTAAACATTTATGAGCTTCTGTGTAGAAGAAAGAAAGAGGTAGTTCTGCCATGGGCTGGTAGGTGGGGTCTAATCTTAGATAACTACCTGTGAAATTGATTGAACCTAGAGCATATGCCATCCTAATCACTAAGTAGGTAAGCATTAATCACCAAGTGCTAAATGTTGTGGAAACTGACAAAATTAGAACATTTCCTGATCTCAAGGAGCTTAAAGGAGAGAGAATATGCACTTATATATGAATGTCTAGATATTCATAGGCAGCTAAGTGGTTCAATGGTTAGAGCACTAGGCCAGGAATTAGGAAGACCTGAATTCAAGGCCAGCTTCAGAAACTTACTAGCTGTGAGACCTTGGGCAAGTCATTTAACCTCTATTTGCCTATTTCACTGAAAAATAAATGGCAAACCATTCCAATATCCTTGCTAAGAAAACCCCATGGGGTCATGGAGAGTTGGACATGATTGAATGACTTAATAGCAACAAAATATATATATATATATATATATATAGATAGATAGATAGATAGATAGATAGATATAGATATATGTATATATAGTATATGTGTATAACACATAACATGTACATCATATATACATATATGCAAACATACATATATACATGGAAAAGCCAGTATAAAGGCAAGGAGATGAAGAATCATGTGTGATACATGCTAGGCTGAGGAGTTTTTATTTGATCCTAAAGCTAGCAAAGACACACTGGAGTTTATTAAGTAGTGTAGGGGTTGGAAGTGGGAAGCAGTATAGGTAGGCCTATGTTTTGGGAAAGTCATTTTGTTGACAGTATGCATGATGATTTGGAGTGAAAAGATCCTTATGATGAAGAAAGCAAATATTGTTGTAGTTCCAAGTAGTTTGAACTTGGGTAGTAGGGATGTGAGGAGAGAAGGGGATTTTGCAATGGATTGCACACACACACACACACGTGTGTGTGTGTGATACATATATATATTGAGTAAGGGAGAGTGATGTATTGAGGAGGCAACCCAGGTTTAGAACTTGTTTAGAAATAATAGTAGCTTACTTGACAACAATAAGAAAATATATTATTGAAGAAAATAGGAAACTCTAGTTGTAAAATTATATATATATATATATATATATATATGGTAGTTTTATTCATAGTAAAAAAAAATAGAAATAACCCATGTATCCAACAGGTAGAAAATGACTGAAAAAATGAGTTATATAAATATAGCTGAATATTATTAAGAGGAAAATAAATATAGGAAACATATAAAGTAACAGAGTGCAGGAAACACAAATAGCCCAATGTTGACTACAATTTTGTTAAACAATAATATTAGTAATGAAATCCTACTCAAAAGTACACAGAAGGAAAAGAGATGAGAAGATAGAATGAAATTAAATAAGATTGTTTATTCTTTTATCACAGTTAATGTACCCTTTAAAGATATTTTGTAGAATCTGGTTTTTGTTTCTATGAACAATCTTTTTCTCCAAAATTTGTCAACTTAAACACCTGTTGCTTAATATGGTTGTCACTTTCAAAAAGAAAAAAAAGGCTAGAGAGCATGGAATATAATTCTTAACTAAAGAGAAAAGAAAGTTTCTGATAAGCAATTTTGGGAAATTTGTTTTCCCAGAATTGCACCCACCCTAGAATCACCAATATCCATCAATCAGTAACCTATATGATTGCAGTGGCTACTGCTGATACAACCCATTGTCAATTGGGTTTGTCCAAAAGATAAAGATGAAAAAGATTCAGGAAACAAATGGTTAAAAGAATAACAATAAAAACAAAGATCATTAGGAAAATAAATTATAGAATCTAAATGTTGGAAAGAACCTCAGAAGTGTTTGAGTATAAGCCTGACCTGACAAAGATCTCCCTTCCATGCTCTTGACCAGTGTCTATCAAGGCTCTGCTTGCAAATATCTACAAAGGGGGAAACACTAACCACCCCTCCCCACATGTATATATGTATATGTATGTGTATGTATTATGGATGTATGTATGTACATATGTGTGTGTGTGTATATATATATATACACACACATATATATACATATATATATATATATACATATATATATAAAATCTCCAGCTCTTAGCACAGTGTGTGGCACATAGTAGTGCTTAATAAATGCTTTTTGACTAATACTGTATTTCTCATATCCATCCATTCATTACTTTTACATGTGACTAAATGATCTCTAAAATCCATTTAAGATCTAATATTCTGTGTTTCTACTTAGGTAATACCAAATAGCTGTGGTACATGACATATTCCTCTCTTAGGTCTCAAATCAGATCCAGTTTGTTCTGACTCCATTCTGTTCATTCTCTTCTGCTTTATGCTTTGGTCCACCAGGCTCTAGATCTCCCCACTCTCTCTACCACTCCACATATACAATTTAATTCTCAAAAGCAATCAAAGTTACTCCTCGTTTTGCCCACAACAAGACAACCCTTTCAAGAACATCCCAAAATTCAGTGCAGAACTCTGGTACTGCCTGGAACACAAGAATACAGTGAGGGAAAAAGAAGGAAATCTCACTCTTTTACCAGCTTCTCACAAGACCCCAGGCAATGTGGAAACCATGTGGGGGAAGCAAAGGTGGGTCAGGTAAATTCAATCACATTAGTAATAATAAGTTACTTTTCTACAGCAAAAGAAGTTTATTGTTTCTGACATTTGAAGGAACTGAGGCTCAACAGCGGGAAAAAGCTTGCCCAAAATCACAAAGGTAGTAAATGTTAGAGTTGCAATTTAAACTATGGTCAACAAACACAAAATCCAGAAACTATTTCCATTGAAGTTAATATCTGTGGCCTTATAGGTATATTAATACATATGTTGGGATTTATATATAGAAATTGTTTTGTCTGTCTCCCTCTTCCCCCTGCCATCCTGACTGATAATTTTCTATTTCTTTACACTTAGAAATAGGAAATGAATGGTTATCTGCTTTAATGTCTTTCTTTCTCTGAACATTTCTACAAGAAAGGTTCTTTCTGATTCCCTGAGTCTTTATCTGTCCTCCACATCCTGAAATTATTTTACATTCACTTTGAATATTTCAGGTTTACTTATCTGTATGAATGCTTTCTCTCCCAGTAAAATGTGAAATACAAGAAACATTATTGTAAGATTAAAAGAAACATCATTCCTTGACACATTTACTCATCACTCATTGAAGTATTAAGAAAAAGTGTCTGCAAAAAGATGACCAAGAACATAATTGCACTCTGTTCACCATCATGAGTTGCTGAAGATGAAGTGGTAGAGAAATTCCATGAAGAACTTGAGAAAACCCTTCAAATCAAATCAACATATACTCTGATACTTGGTGACTGTGATGCAAAAGTATGAAAAGGTGAAAATATTGGGAAATATATGACTGTTTCAAGAGTAAGAAATGAGGGAGGCCAAAGACTTGTCCATCATCCAAACGATTCACACCTATATAGCATCAACACTTCTCCAAACAAAAAGAATTGGTAGGTGCTAGACATGGCAAGCACCAAATAACCTCATAAAAGATTGAAATTGTCTGTATTTGAACAAATACAAGAAGACTTAGTAATGTGAAATTTATCTTCAAGTAACAGTTCTCTGGATTGTAAGACATGTCAGAGAAAAGATAACAATTTAGAATGAACAAGAAAAAAATGAGAAAAATATATGGCATACACATAAAAATATTTAACTCAGAAATATTTAAGCAAGTTATTTTAATTTTCAAATGGGAAATGGACAACACAAATGATAGTAACATCAACTATCAATTATTATCATTATCAATTAGATCATCATAAATTAATTTCTATAACAAGTAGTAATGAAACATTTGGATTATTTTCTAAATGAAAAGAGATGATTGGCCCAAAATACAAACTCATTTGTAAAATCTTATGAAAAAGTTAACAAATGGTTATGAAAGGTATAAACATGAGAGAAGCAGGGAAAGGTAACACAAGTTCAAAGAAATCTTGGCAACATATACAACTAAGCAAATTATCCCAAGAATACTCAAATATGGAAATGCAAAAAGAACCACAAAAAGAAGAAAAAATGAAAATGAGTTGCAAAAACTATTTCAACAGACTTCACTTTTTCCATCAAGATGATGAAAGCACAATACTTGTACTCCAAAATCATAGTCCATGAGATAAGGAAGGAGAAATAATACTGAAGTGAACAAAGATGGGAAAAGGAGCTGGATTTGAATAAGGATATATATAGAAGGTGTGTACTTGGGGTGACACAGTTGTGAGGAAATTAAGTTATCTGAAGGAGAAGAAGATACTAAAAAGATACAAAAATTCTAAGACCTTATTAATACAAGAAATGTAAATGTTCACACTGCAAATTTAACATTTGTCTCTCAAGGCTTTATCTTTTCCCATCTAACACCAGTTACAAGAAAGACTATCACAAATAATAAATAGTAAGTAAACCCATTTATCCAAATTCATAGTAAACTGAAATTAGAGGTGTTGTACACATTAGAATACATCACATGATAAAATACAAGGTGAATGATCTCTCCCACAGGGAACAAGATATCTCCTTTCAACAGAGAGGAAATGAGATATCGCCCAAGGAGAAATTTCCCAAATTCCCTACAGGAACAAAAAGGAAATCAGGAATGCTTTGAGGTACCATTTCCCCTATATAATATCTGTTTCCTAAAGTCTTTTTTATCTCTTTATGGTTCTCTTTTTGGAGAATTTGGAAACTCTAGTATGTTCTCTTTCAGTGCAGCAAGGAGGAGAAAAGGTTTCTTCTCTTCTAAGCCCTCATACCAAATTTATCTCTCCTACAGGCATGAAACACTGAGTCATCATTCTCTGTACCAAGAAGGAGACTCTATCTCTAGGTCTGAAGCTAATGTTATAAGGATGTGTTGTTAGGAAACCAGTACGATTTCAGTAGAAATACTCAACAATGGGCCATACCTTTACTATTTTATAATTAATTGAGGATATAAAGAAAATAAGATCCCATTGTACTTATTGCTTATTGATTTAAAAAAAAAATCTCCTAGAACAAAGTATCCATTTGAAGGTTTCTTTTTTGTGATATCTCTCATCCATACATCAAGATCATTTAGGATTGCTTGGAAGATGAAACAATAGATATAACCTTGTTCAATACTGTGCTCTAAAATCAGGTATATAATGGAGATGTTTGCTTAACAAAAATATTTGCCACTGTGATGAATGTGATATTGTGTTGATTGGATCAAATTCCAAGATATTGCAGAGAGTCCTGGATGAGATCTGTAATCACTCAAAGGAGTTTGTCCAATCTAACCACTTTGGAAAAAACAAGTGGTTTAAAAATATCTATTCAAATGCATAATTCAGCATGCATTGGAATGGACATACTATATAGTTTGTCCAACAGTATGTGCCTAGGACAAACAATACTAATAGACAATGGGGGCAGCTAGGCAGCACAGTGGATAGAGCACTGTCCCTGAAGTCAGGAGGACCTGAGTTCAAATCTGGCCTCAGACCAAACACTTGACACTAGCTGTGTGACCTTGGGCAAGTCACTTAACCCCAATTGCCTAAAAAAAAAAAGTACTAATGGACAATGGTTTGGGTCTAAAGTTGAAAAGAAAGAAGAGAGTAACCTGGAATGTTTAGGGGAAATTATAGAACACTTTTAGGTACAGGATTCTAGGAAGATGGTAAAGTATGTCAAAAAAAATCCAAGTTCTCCAGATTTCCGCCACCAACAAGACAAAACAGTGCCTCAGGGTGAACATAAAGCAATAAAAATGAACAAGAGTTGGGGCAGAACAGTGGTCCTTCTGGAAAAACCAGACAAGATCCAAAGAAAAATCACTAGGCAGAGGTTAGGCCCTTGTGAAGAGTAAACACCTCCAGGCTAGTTCCACTTAAACAGCAAACAAGACCCAAGGCTAGCTGGGTTGTGAGGTATACTTGGCCCCAGTCACAGGTATATTCACCTTCCAGACAGTGTGGGGAATCAGGAGTCGGAGTGGGAGAAGATTGCTGCTGATAAGGGACTGCAGGCACAGCTGTGCTGCTAAGACACAAGAGATGCTGTGGTTTGCCAGAAGGAACCAGCACATGCCTGGTGAGTGTAGAAGCAGTGGGGTGGGTATACCATTGGCTGTGGGCTCTTCCAAGAAGGCAGAATATTTCATTAAATAAAGGTAAAATTTGCCTATTTGAAAATTATACAAAATGTTCCTTGCTTTGCTCTCTGGGTCAAAGAATGTCTAACCTTTCAGAAAAGTCCTTCACATATTAGATATGAGCTATCATTTCTCAGAATTACAGAAACTTCTCACTGTCATAGATTTCAACAAAAACTGGAAAAAGAATTTCCATTTAAAAATCTGACAAAGGACCACCCAATCTTTTCTTGAAGATCTCTAGTGAATGAGAATTCTTTATCTCTTAGATCATCCCATCCCACTTTTGGAGAGCAGTAATTAATTTTTTTATTTATTTACATCAACCCTAAATTTTTCTCTTTGTAAGTTCATCAATTGTTACTGCTTCTGCTCTTGGGGTACAAACAATGTAAGTCTAATCCATATGACAACCTTTCAGATACTCGAGGATGAGGTTCCCTCTGATTCTTCTCTAGTATAAATGTCCCCTTACACCTATCCTCATACGACATGGATTAGCCATCACCTTTCTGGTTCTGCCACACCCCTGAACAATCTTCACCTTATCAATGGTCTTCCTAGAAAGCACTGTCCACAGATGAACATTAACTTCCAGATTTGGCCTGACCATGGCACATTATATCAGAATTACAGCTTCCCTACACCTGGAAATTGTGTTCCTCTTCATGTAGCCCGAGGTCACATTAGTTATTTTGACCATGATATGCTATTATTGTATCATATTGAACTTAGGGTCCATTAAAATCTCTACATCCATTTTAGATAAATTATTGACTAACCATGACTGCCCAATCTGGAATTGTGAAATCAGTTTCTCGAACCCGAGAGTAAAACTTTGTATTTAACTCTTTTAAATTTCATCCTTTACATCTAGTCCAATATTTTCTAGCCTATCAAGATGTATGTTGGATCCTTACACTATTTTAGAGAAAGTGGGCTGTTCCTCCTTGCATTGTATCACTTAGATCTCTCTCTCTCTCCCTCTCTCTCTCTCTCTCTCTCTCTCTCTCTCTCTCTCTCTCTCTCTCTCACACACACACACACACACACACACACACCAACACAGACATCTTCTTTCGTACCAGATCAATACCCTAAGCTTTCTATCCAATTTCATTTGACATAATTTTTACTTTTTTTCACTTTAGTATCCTTTCTACATTTTACAAATAAGGAAACAGGCCCAGCGACATACTGTGTGCCCTAAATCCCACAGCAGATTTGTTGCTTTTTAGAAATAGCACTAATTCAACAAATTCAAAATCTGGAAATAGACACACTTAACAAATGACCATGATATCAATTTGACAATACCAAAGAAAGCCTTTGTGTTTGAAGTTATCAAAGATAAATAATGGTTATTCCTCCCATTTGCCTTTATCACATCCAGCCTTATATCACAGCTATTTATTTATGCAGATCACATTCTCCTGAGAGGTAGTATAATATAAAGGTGCATAGTGTTGGACTGTAAGCCAGGAAACCTTTCTTCAAATACTGCCTCTGATACCTATTAGAAGCATGACCATGGGAGGTAGAGCTAAAATGGCAGAGAGAGGCCAGGAAGGTGCTTGAGCTCTACCCAGTTTCCCTCAGAAACAATGTTAAATCAAGTCTCTGAAAGAATTCTGGAGTGACAGAATCCACAAAAAGACATAGTGAAGAAATTTTCCAGTTTAACAATAACTTAGAAGGACTTTAATAAAGGTCTGTCTCTCTTGGGCAAAAGGGGAGTGTAGCCCAGTGCAGATGATGTCAAGGCTAGCCAGCAGGAGGCTCTTAGCCACAATACAGATTAGCAACTGAGGCCCTGCAGTCTAGGCATAGAAGGCCAGTGGCACAGCAGGCCAGTGGTGAGACTTTCAGTCCCAGCACAGCAGGAAAACTGCCAGCCCTACAACCCTGGCACAACTGGCTACCCCAGTGCACCAGGCAAGCTGCAAGCACCTGAGGCCCTGGCAAAGAAAGCCTATAACAAGGCTCCTAGTCTCCAGCATAAAAAGCTTGGGACATTGCTCCCCTGTATCCCTGTACCCTCAACATTTTAAAAATGAGCAAAAAAAAAACCAAAAAGAACCCTAACCATAGAAAACAACTATGGCAACAGGGAAGATCAAAATACAAACTCAGAAGAGGACAACAATGTCAACAAGTTTACATGTAAAGCATCAAAGGGGAATATGAATTGATCTCAAGGCCAAAATGTTCTCTTGGAAGAGCTCAAAAAGGGTTTTAAAAATCAAGTAAGAGAGGTAGTAGAAAAATTGGGAAAAGAAATGAGAGTTATGCCAGAGAATTGTGAGAAAAAATAAAAGATTCAACAGCTTGGAAAAGGAAGCACAAAAATTGACTAAAAAAAAAAAACTCTTAAAAAATTGAATTTTCCAAATGGAAAAAAAAAATCACTGAGGCAAGCAACTCCTTTAAAAGTAGAATTGGCCAAATGGAAAAGGAGATGCAAAAGCTGACTGAAGAAGATAATTCTTTAAAGATTAGAATTAGCTGGTTTTATGAAAAAACCAATAAAATAGATAAACCTTTGGTTAATCTAATTTAAAAAAAGAAAGAAGAAAACAAAATTACTAGTATCAAGAATGAAAGGGTGAAACTACCAACAAGGAAGAGGAAATTAAAACAACAATTAGGAATTATTTTGCCCAACTATATGCCAACAAATTTAACAATCTTAGTGAAATGGATATATATTTACAAAAATATAAATTGCCCAGATTAACAGAAGAGGAAGTAAAATACTTAAATAACCCCATCTCATAAAAAGAAATTGAACAAGTCATAGATGAAAAAATCTCCAGGGCCAGATGGATTTACATGCAAATTCTGACAAACATTTAAAGAATGATTAATTCCAATACTATATAAACTATTTGGTAAAATAGGTAAAGAAGGAATCTTACCAAATTCTTTTTATGATACAAATATGATGCTGATACCTAAACCAGGAAGAGTCAAAACAGAGAAAGAAAATTATAGACCAATTTTTCTAATGAATATAGATGCAAAAATTTTAAACAAAATATTAGCAAATAGATTACAGCAACTTACCACATGAATAATATACTATGACCAGGTAGGATTTATATCAGGAATGCAGGGCTGGTTCAATATAAGGAAAACTATCAACAGAATCCATCATATCAACACCAAAATTAACAGAAACCACATGATCATCTCAATAGATGCAGAAAAAGCTTTTGACAAAATACAACACCCATTCCTATTAAAAACACTAGAGAGCATAGGTATAAATGGAGTTTTCCTTAAAATAATAAATAGCATCTATCTAAAACCTTCAGCAAGCATAATATGTAATGGGGACAAGCTAGAAGCATTTCCAGTAAGATCAGGGGTGAAACAAGGATGTCCATTATCACCACTGTTATTCAACATAGTACTGGAAACATTAGCTTTAGCAATAAGAGAAGAAAAAGACATTGAAGGCATCAGAATAGGCAAAGAGGAAACAAAGCTATCACTCTTTGCAGATGACATGATGTTATACTTAGAGAATACCAGAGAATCAAGTCAAAAACTACTTGAAATAATAAACAACTTCAGCAAAGTTGCAGGCTATAAAATAAACCCACATAAATCATTAGCATTTCTATATATTACCAACAAAGCCCAACAGCAAGAGATAGAAAGAGAAATTCTATTTAAACTTACTGTAGACATTATAAAATATTTAGGAGTCTACCTCCCAAAACAAACCCAGGAACTCTATGAACACAATTACAAAACACTTTTCACGCAAATAAAATCAGATCTAAATAGTTGGAAAAACATCAGTTGCTCATGGGTAGGCTGAGCTAATATAACAAAAATGACAATTCTACCTAAGCTAATTTACTTATTCAGTGCCATACCAATCAAACTACCAACAAATTATTTGATAGAGTTAGAAAAAAATAATAACAAGATTCATTTGGAAGAACAAAAGGTCCAGAATATCAAGAGAACTAATGAAAAGAAATGCAGGGGAAGGTGGCCTAGCCATTCCAGATCTTAAATTGTATTATAAAGCAGCAATCATCAAAACTGCTTAGTACTGACTAAGAGATAGAGTGGTGTATCAGTGGAATAGGTTAAGTATGCAAGACACAGTAGTCAATGACTATAGTAATCTATTATTTAATAAACCCAAAGACCCCAGCTTCTGGGATAAGAACCCACTCTTTGAAAAAAACTGCTGGGAAAACTGGAAAAGAGCATGGCAGAAAATAGGCATAGACCAAAATCTCACACCATATACCAAAATAAAGTCAAAATGGGTACATGATTTAGATATAAAGGTTGATACTATAAGCAAACTGAGAGAGCAAGGAATAGTTTATCTGTCAGATCTATGGAGAACAGAAGAATTCATGACCAAACAGGAGATAGAGAACACTACAAAAAGCAAAATAGATAATTTTGATTACATTAAATTGAAAAGTTTTTGCACAAACAAAGCCAATGCAACTAAGATTAGAAGGAAGATAGAAAATTGGGAAAGAATTTTTACAATCAGTCTCTCTGATAAGGGCCTCATTTCTAAAATATATAGAGAATTAACTCAAATTTATAAGAATACAAGCCATTCCCCAATTGATAAGTGGTCAAAGGATATGAACAGACAGTTCTCAGATGAAGAAATTAAAGCCATCTATAGTCATATGAAAAAATGCTCTAAATCACTATTGATTAGAGAAATGCAAATTAAAATGACTCTGAGGTACAACCCCATACCTATCTGATTGGCTAATATGACAAAAAAAAGGAAAATGATAAATGTTGGAGAAGATGTGGGAAAATTGAAACATTTCAGAAAAACTGGAGAGACTGACATGAACTAAGTGAAGGGAGCAGAACCAGGAGAACGGTAACAACAACATTGGGCAACAATTAGCTATGATAGACTTGGCTCTTCTCAGCAATACAATGATCCAAGATAATTCCAAAGGATTCAAGATGGAAAATAATGTCCACATTCAGCAAAAGAATTATTGAGTATGAAGGCAGATTGCAGCATACTATTTTCACTTTTTTCTTTCTTTTGGTTTTTCCTTTTTGTTCTGATTCTTCTTTCACAACACCATTAATGTGGACATATGTTTAACATGTTTATACATCTCTAACCTGTATTTGTTTGCTTGGGGTGGTAGGAGGAAAGAGAGAGGGAAAAAATCTGAAACTTAAAATCTTACAAACATGAATGTTGAAAACTATCTTTATGTGTAATTGGAAAAAATAAAATACTTTTATGTGCAAAAAAAGAATAAAAAAATAGAACCAAGGGTCACTTATCTCTTATGAGAGGTACCTCTCCCTAAAAAGAAGTGTATTTACTCTAAGGATCTAATATTTTATAGGCATTTAGAACTCCTGGTATGGAAATGCATCCTACTAGTGCAAATGGGGATCACATTTGTTTTAGTAAATAAGTCTTTGATATTTGGTAAACCTCAGAGAGGAGAAGAGAATTTGACATTGTCACATAATCAGTAAGAATCAGATACTGAATTTAAACCCAGGTTTTCTTGTCTCCAAGAATATATCCCTTATGTCCTACTACCTCTCTAATATATAATTACAGTTATATTCATTGTTAACTTGCTATAACTCTGCATTATTAAGCATTGGATTAATAACAATAGTAACCCATATTTATCTCATAATTTTGCATTGCAAATAGCTTGCCAAATAACAACTGTGAAATAGGCAAGGTTACCATCATTAACCCCACTTCATAGCAGAGTTAGCATAGAGGTCTGAGTTATTCAGAGGTGAGGTTAAGAGAGGGAAAGACATTTCTAGGAGGTCACATAGGCGATATGCAATTAAGGCAAAATTTGAACTCAGGTCCTCTGACTCCAAATAAATTTAGGTCCCTATAAGTGTGAATAATGACTATAACATGAAGAGGTCATTTGAATTTGCACTGTTCAAAGTTATAATTACACAAAATATGGTAATTGCTACCAGACCAATGGAAATATTAAGGATGAATTTGAAAAATGTGACCTCTTAATGAGATTAATTATTTTCACTAATCAGGATCTTAGTGTGTGGCAGATTTTCCCCCATTATACCACATCATACAACAATTATATTTTCCCTTAAAAATTCCATGAATGTATTATTTCAAATAATTCTATGTATCATCAAAAATTAGAAAACTGATTATACCTTTGGGTTTAGTTCTGGGAGTAATGTTACTGTTGAATCCAGCAAAGTGGATAAAGTGATGGGCCTAGAGACAGGAAGACCTAAGTTCAAATCTAGCCTCAGATAGTTACTAGCTGTATGATTTTGGGCAAATCATTTTGCCTCTAATTACCTCAGTTTTTCAACTATAAAATAATAATAGCACCTGTCTCCTGGAGTTATTGTGAGGATACAATGAGATAATATTTGAAAAACACTTAGCAAAGTGCCCAGAACATAGTAGGCACTAAGCCCAATCTAATCCAATCAACATTTATTAACCTTCTACAATATGTCAGGCACTATTCTAACTGCTGGAGACACAGTTGATAAAAAAAAATAAAAATAAAAAAACATACAGTCTCTTCCCTCAAGAACTTACAATCTAATTGGGGGAAGGAGTGGGGCACATGACACACAAAAGGAAGTAAGAAAGTGAGACAGGGGAGACCAAAATACCAGAGAACACCTGGTTTGGAGGCATCTTGTTCCATGGAACTGAAACCAGGCATACCAGCAGATACAAAGTAGAATGAGTTGAGATCCAGTTCCTGCCATCCATAAACAAAGGCATTGAGAGGAGTTTGGTATGTGCTCCTTTAACCCTCCAATCAGAGGGAAGAGGAAGTGGAAGGAGGTGGTGTCAATCAAGGCTTGAATTGGCAGCAAGGTAGTGAGTTTAGAAGTGATGTGCTTATGATGGGAGAACCATCTCGGTCAGTGGGGTTGAAACCAGGCCAGGCAGGTCAACAGATGCAAAATGAAGTTATAATAACCATTCTTATTATTATGAATCATTATTTTGAATTATTGTTATTATTATTTTGACTCTCTCATTTTATGGGTAGGAAAATCAAGATGTAAAGAGGTGAATAATCATTTTTATTAGTTCACTAGACCCTACCTAGTTAATGACAGAAGATAGATTAGAGCTTTTATTGTTCAGACTCCTAAATTGCTACGTACTCTTTCTAGAGATTTGGATTATTTTTTCCTAAAAAATGTTATTTTTTTTTTGAAATTGAATAAAATACTCATTGAAATGCCTATTTTAACCATTATCCTTCAAGCTGGTTTTAAAGCTCGGAAATATACTCCACTAGCCCACTCAAAAATATATCAATTTATACCAGGTGAATTTTCTTGACCTGTAACCAAGAACCAGAAGCATATTCAAGGGAAATAAACTAGTAAGGCAAGGATGTCCATTGTCATCATGGCTGTTTGATACAGGGCTACACATTTTAGCAAAAGCAATATAATAAGAAAAATTAGTTGAGAAAATATGGATAGGTTAAAAAAAACTTTTCACTTTTTGTAGATAATGTATATAGAACATACCAGAGTCAAGCAAAAGGCCAACAAAACCCAGTAGGAAAAGGTAGGAAAAGAAATGCACTTAAAATAACTACACAAAATTATTGGGAGTCTATGTTATAAGACATGCAGGAAGTATATGAATACAACTATAACACATTCTTTACACAGAAAAATTTGAGATAAATTATTGAGTAAATATTTCTTGCTCATGGGCAGGATGAGCCAATATAATGAAATGGCAGTACTAATAAGAAATTAATTTACTTATTCAATACCATAAAAATCACACCAAAAGATTACTTTATCAAAATAGAAAAACTAAACACAAAATTCATCTAGAGGAATATGAGAAGGAGAATTTCAAAGGAAATAGTGATAACATTCAGAAGGAAGTAAGCATAGCAATACTAGATCTGAAACAATATTAGAACACAGTAATCATCAAAGATAATTGCTACAGAATAAGTGTAGGGAGACTGGTGAGTGGAACAGAGTATATACCCAATATATATGAACAAAGAAGCATAGAAGTCTATTGTTCAATAAACCCAATGGTCTTGCTATTGTTGTTCAGTCATATCTGACTCTTTATGACCGTATTTGGGATTTTCTTGGCAAAGATACTGGAGTGGTTTATCATTTCCTTCTCCAGCTCATTTTTACAGATTAGGAAACTGAGGCAAACTGGGTTAAACAATCATCTCAAGGTAACACAGCTAGTAAGTATTTGAGGCCACATTTGAATTCAGGTCTTCTTGGCTCCAGGCCTAGCACTCTACCTACTTCACTACCTAGCTGCCCTTTAACAGTCCTAGCTGTTTTAAAAGTCATTAAAAATTGCTCACCTAAATTCATTTCTAATTTTGACAGGGTACTAGATTAAAAAATGTAAGAAATGTTATAAATATACCTTGTCTCCTTCAAAACATTTGACAAAGTCTCTCAAGAAGTTCTTGTGAACAATGAGGAAAAAAGTATTTTGAAATCAGGTTAATGACCAATCTGAAGGAGAAGTCATTAAGATTTAAGAGGGGCATGTCCCATATCCCAACCCCAATTAATGTTGCTAGCAAGATGCTCTAACTCCTAGTATCTCTATCAGCTAAAACACTTCTTTGATTGAATTACCGCATCAATCAATCAAATGTCTAAATTTGATGTGAATAATTTTTAGAAACATCAATTGAATCAATCAATCAACATAATAAACCAGGTGCAAACAACTTGGTTCATCAAGTTAGGAAAGAGTGAAGTAGTTCAACAGTTGGATGAAATGAGGTGACAAAATTTATTGGAAATCTTTGAAATATATTCATCTCAGGTCTAGGTTTATAAAAGTAGAAGATTCTAACAGAAGCAGACCTGGAGAAAGTCAAGTAATGAAATGATCCAAAAGAATAAAAAAAAGTGGTTTTGAAAATTAAAAGTCATGTAAAGAAAAGTAATACTTAACAAATATAGCAAAAATTAGTTAAAAAATAACGTTGATAAATGATTAGTTAATTTAATGAAAATCAAGAAAGAAGAAATATAAATTGCCAAATATAAAAATAAGACAAATTGAAAATAAACATATAAAAAGAAAAGAAAATAGTGAATTATATGTCTCTGAAACTGAAAATAAATGAAATGGATAAATGCTCATAAAATATAAAATATCAACATTAACAAAACACAACAGAGATAATCCAAATAACATGATCTCTCAACAAGATCCAAGTAAACTCCCACAGAAAAGAATTCCAAGAACAGACATTTATAAATGAATTTTAATAAATACTTGATCAACAAATAAATCCTATGCCACATAATCTATTTTTCAAAAATAGAGAAACACTCTACTAAACATTTTGCAAGATAAACATAGTGCTGATTACCAAGGCAAAGGAAGATAAAGCAAATAAAGAATAAAATAATATTATTAATTTTAATGCCAAAATATTTAATAAATAATAGCAAATATACTATAACATTATATGGAAAAATACTCATTCTGACCAATTAAAATTTATACTAGAAATACAAAGTTGTGTTGGCATTAGGAAAACAACTTCATGAGAACCACATTAAAAACAAAATAATGTAATTAGATCAGGAAATGCATAAAATGCCTTAATTTTACAAGAACAAAAATATATTCATGTTAAAAATGACTAAGAATAAACATAACAATAGATGAAACTTTCCTTAGAATGATCAATTGGAATCACCTAAAAAATCAAGATTTAATATTATTTTAATGAAGAAACACTGGAAGGTTTCACAATAACAAGAGAATTTAAACCAAGATGTCGACTTTGAACATTGTTACTTAATACAATACTAGACATATTAGTTACATTGCTAAAACAAGAAGAAAATAAGTCATTCAGTAAGAATCAGCAAAGAATTAGAACCAATTGGTCATCATTAATGTGAAAGTATGTTTAATACGAATGTATATGTATAGCCTATATCAATTGTGCGCCATCTTGGGAGGATGGTGGGGAGGGAGGGGGAGAAAATTTTTAAACTCAAAAGCATATGGAAGTGATTCTTAATAAATCAAAATAAATTAATTTAAAAAAGAATTAGCAAAGAACAGAAAAACAAATTTCTATTTTTGGAGGAGCAGAGGAAATGATGCTTTACTAAAATAAAACCCATAAAATCAGTAAAAAAAAATCAAAACAAGTCATCACTAAAGTAGCAAGATATAAAATAGATCTACAAAATCATTAATAGTTCTCTGCATTACTGAGAAAACCAGAAAAATATATAGAAAAATAAATATTATTTCAATAATAACTATATGCGTCAAATAGCTAGGAAGTAATTTGTCAGAACATACATAAGACTTAACAGCAATATAACTGCAAAACAATTTTCTCCAAATAAGAAAAATAATGTAAAATAATAAAGATGGAATTGGGGCATTACCAGTTATGAATTTATTTATACTTTAAAGCATTAATTATCCCTTCTATCTGGCACAGGATAATAAAATAATGGAAAAACTCAGCAAGACTCCAGAGTAGACATACAGTAGATTAACTTTGATAAAACCAAGAACACAAATTTTCGAGAAAAGAATGGTTTTTTTTCTTCAAAAAGAGCCACAAGGAGAATTGGAGCCTAATTTAGTGGAAAATAGAATTACATCAGCATTTATACCACTTACCTGAATGATGTCAAAATGAGTAAATGGTGTGAATTTGATAAATTAAATGTAAAAAGTCAAGCCATAGAAAATAGAGGATGGAGGATTATATCTCTCCCAACTATGGCCAAGGGATGAGCTTGTAACCAGACATGACATAGAGAATATTATGAAGAGCAATATAGGCTATTTTAACTGCATATTTTCAAAAATAAGTTTGCATGAATAATCAATGAACAAAGAAAAATATGGATCCATGGAAAATGATTGCACTAATCACATTTTGCAAAAGTCTGACTCCCAAAATTCAGGGCACAAATAGAAATCAATGACATTAGCAACAATTCCTGAATGATATATACCCAAAGAATATAAATGGAGTATTTGAAAAGACCAACAACCACCTGCAATGGGGCATTAGTAATTAAAATAATTCAAATTAAAATATTTCTGAAGTAGCACCTCTCTCATAATTAAAAGTGGCCAAGATGTTCAAAATAGGAAGATTCTAGTGGTGACATGACTATAAGAAAGTAAACACCCCATTCATGTAAGTGGTGAAGCTATGATCTAGTTCAGTTCTTTTTTGAAATAATCTGGATTGATTCAATGAAAGTTAGAAAATTATTCACATTCTTTAGCCTAGTGACTCAAAATTGTATTGACTTCTAGAAAAGAAATATCTGAACCCCTCCTAAAAAAATTCTGTAACTACAGTGTTTGTAACAGGAAAAACCTTGGAAACCATGAATCTAATGGTTGGGGAATGCAGTTGAACAAACTGCCCGAGATGACACATTTGAAGAATTCAAATAAGTTTGGGAAGGCTTGTGTGAAATGGTCCAAAGTAAGTAGAGGAGTAACCAAAGAACACTACACACAGTACAAAAGGAGAGTTTGTTAAAAGGTGGCAAGAAGACTTGAGTAAAAGCAATGCATGATGTTGGTGCTGGCTCACTGCAGGCAAAGTCCATATGGTCTTTTTATTTTCCTTTAAATGATGAACTACTAAACCAGGAGGTTGCATGTATTAGAAGTCATGACCACCTTTTTACCCTTTTTCACTCCTTAACTCATTTCAGGAATTGTACATTGTGAGGGATAAAGCTATGTGCACATGTGTTTTGGGGGAGGGCAGTTGTATCATTTATCAAAATAAAGTTTATTGTTTAAAAGTGAGGGTCATTTTAAGAGACAGAGACAGACAGAGATAGACAGAGAGGCAGAGAGAGAGAGAGAGAGAACACTATATTATAAAGAATGAAGTGATAAATTAAAATAATAATAATAATAAAATAATGAGGTGGATTGTTTACTGTGACCAAGGCAGACCATATAAAGAATATTATGTTCATTTCTGGGGATTGCAATTTAGAAAGACATTGAACAATAATACCTTGACAAATACTTGTCCTATATTGATAAAGCAGGGTTCCTTAACCTGGGATTGTTCTAATCCATCATTACATTTACTTAAGTACCTACTATGTGTCAGGCATTGTGTTACTTGTCCAATTAGAAATATTCAGAAATAGAACACACTGCTGAACACTTGTCCTGTATATGACAAAGGAGGAGTTCTTAACCTGAGGTCATTGAACTTGTGTGTGTATATACATACATATGTATATATGTATGTATACACACATATGTATATACATACATCTATGTGTCTATAAATATATGTGTGTATACACATGTCTACAGACTCCAGGTTAAGAATACCTACATATGTGTGTATTTATGAATATAATTCATGCATGTATATTATGACATATATCTGTGTGTAATTTTATCTGCATATATACATTTGTGTATGTATGTTTATATATATATATATAAACACATATAAAACTGTAGTTCAGTATGATTGATTTTCTTTATAATTCTATACATTTTATTTGATACATTTAAAAACATTATCCTGAGAAGGGGTCCATAGGCTTCCCAAGACTGATAAATGTGTCCAGGATACAACAAAGTTGAAGAATCCCTGTCATACAGGGAATTCTTTTCAGATCAGTTTTCATGGACTTTGTTAGTCTGAGGTCCCTCTCATTTCCAAAAACACAATTTAGAAACCCAAATATGTAACTCCAAATCCAAATATATAATTTTGAAATAAGTTGGAAAGCATTTGGAGGAGGGCAATTAGGAAGGAAAAGACCTAGAGATCCTGCCACATAAGGATCAGTTTATTTCATCTGGAGAAAAAAGAGTTATGGTAGATAGAATAGTTGTCTTCATGTACTGAATCATGTGGACCAGCACTTAGACTCTTTCTTCTTGGACTCATGGGCAGACCCGGGGCAATGGGTCTAAGTTTGTAGAGAGGCAGAGGTTATCTATATGTGAAGAGCAATGTCATCATTCAATCAAAATTTCTTAAGCACTTACTATATGTATTAATTTCTTAACCATTATAAATATCAGAAATAGAAAAGACAGCCAAAACAAAATAAACAAAAAAAAGCAAAGGGAAAATCATGAATGTGAAAAACCAATAGATGTTCTCTAAAAAGGCTTGATGGCAATGTTGTAGCGGGAATTTTCAGTAAAGTATTGGTTGGATTACATGGCTTCTGAAGACTCTTCCAACTCATGGATTATACATTTCTCTGGGTTGCACAGCAATTAAGTTCTCCCTAGGATTCAAACAAAGCTCCTTCAAACCTAGAGCTCCTTCTACTATACAACTAATGCCTGAACACTTATAAAAGTATTGTCTAAAATGATAATGTATTCCTTGAAAGCAACAACATTTTTAGCATTTGTCCTTGGAGGGATTTAGACACATCTAAGTCTGTGTGGTATGTAGGTTCCCCAACAAAGGTGGTTTTTGTTTGTTTGTTTTTAATAATATTTTGTTATTTCACCAACTCTTGGGCAGTCTGGTGAGGTCGATGGATCCCTTTACAAATTAATGTTTTAAATAATTTAAGGGAATGGTAAATTTCAATTAAAGATTACTTAAAATAAACACGTAATTTATTTCCCATCAAAGATCATAGTGAAATCTATCTACAGATATCTTGGAGGCCTATGGACCTTAAGTTAAGAACTCCTGTTCTAAAGTAAGGGCAGACAGACAAGTGACTCCCCATTGTTTAGGGAGATAAATGTGGGCTTAGATGGGAAGGCGGAATCTTTGAAATTTCCTTCTTAACTACCCAGCCAACCCTGCCCAGAGCTAGAAAGGGATAGTCAGACCCTTTAGATTCCAGAGCTCCAGTTTCCCAAGGCTAGCAGGCCCCAAGAGCAGAGAGCTCTGAGAGACATTACTGTTAAGTGATCTGATGGAGCTCTAGCAATCTTATTCTTCATTTTCAACTGCTCACAATACTTGTTTCTTTTCCTTAGATAATAATATCACACAGGGGTGTTTAGGATTAATTATTTAACCTCAGCAGAAGGTGGGGGATTTTGATGATCAAGAATGCCATGTGCCCACTAAGTACTATTATAATTATGGAGCTAAGCAAATACATTTATCCTGCATCTACTAATTAGGCAGGGAAGTAAATTAATTAGACTCATACTCACACCATTTGCTTGTTGGTTATTTTTATTTTGAGTGCCATGAAGAAATGCTTATCCCTTTCTCAGTAAGGATTATATATGCTGTGCTGTTCTGTCCAAACAATTTAGATAAAACTGGATTCACCCTGGAGAAATTTCATAGGGGGGGCAGAGATAAAGCCTATTTGTCTGTGCTATTTATAAATATTGGGCAAATAGACAGTCACAGCTGCTTCTGGAAGAAAATACACACACACACACACACACACACAGAGTGTTTCTTCCTAGTGACTGTGTAATTGGCAGGAGTTACCACCTCCTGGTGCTGTAAGGAAGAGTAGATAGACAGACATCAGATAGAAGAGAAAGGGCAGGGGATCAAGTCACAGCTGGCCCAGGAGGTTGGATTGAGTACCCTTAACTTCAGGCTGCTGGTGGTAATCTGGATTCAGAAGTAAAAGGGCTCAAGTAGGCTGAATAACATGTGAAAAGGTGGCCCAAGTTCACCCAAGTTAGTGGAAGGAGCCTTGAAGTCAGAGGACCAGAGTTCAAATGCCTGCTCCATCATGAATTACCTTGGTGGTCCTTAAACTTTGTGATTCTTGTTTTCTTCATCTGTGAAATTGGAATAATCATGCAGTTTTACCTACTTCATGGAGTTGTCACTAGAAACATGCTTTGTAAATTTTAATGCATAATTATGTGAGTTGTTCAGCTGGTGGGAGACTTATAGATAAATGCTCAAGTAAGATGGGTAGAGTTCCTGCCCGGTGAATATAAACAGCTAAAAGCAAATTTATTTCAAGGTTAAATCAAAGTAGCAAGTGCTGTAGATTAGGGGAGACCAAACTGCAGGTGGAAACTTGACTTAAGTCAATGCACATTCGGTAGCACAATCAGTGAAACAATATTAGTCCAACCTTTCTCCCTGGTCTCATGCCTAGGGTTCAAGTATGGAAGGAAGGAAATGGACAACAGAGAAGGTCATAGACTGGGGGCAGGGGCAGAATGAGGCTGTTTACATCCTCTAGGATTCCTAAAACTGAAAGCACAGGGATAGCTACATGACGCCTGCATTGATGTCTTCACCTGTGAGTGCCTCATCCCCTATCCCCAAATCACTTTCTCTTATCTATGAATATGTTGTCCCTCATAGCTAACCTGAAAGTCACTGTAGGGCAGGGACCTTTCACTGTTTTCCCCCTTGTATTCCCACTGCTTAGTACAATGCCAGATACATGTTGGAACTTTAATGCATGTCTATTAATTGATTAACAGATCTTGTGAATCACTGGACCCCCAGGAATAGAAGGTCACCTATCACAATTTTGGAGTACAGAATTGAAGCATAGAATACAAACAACAGGTCATGACCAGAATAGGCTATACAGCTGCAGCAGGCTGGTCCAGGATCATTGATGGTTCCCATATGAAGTAGCTGTTTGATTTGTCAATCAGTCCTTCCTCTCATGCTGAACACTGAGCAGTGAGTCCTGCAGCGATTAAGTCTATAAACCTGGCTTCCAGTTACCAGTTACTAGATGTTTTCAGGAGGTAGCCTAGAAATGCTAGAAATCAGCAACATTTAAGACTCTTCATGATCCCATTGGGTTTTTGGTTTTTGTTTTGTTTCAGTTTGGTTTGTTTTGTTCTTTTTTTGTTAAAGATACTGGAGTGGTTTTCCAATTCCTTCTCTAGTTCATTTTACAAATGAGGAAGAGATATCAGGAGATTTATGAACTTAGAGGGAGAAATATTTATTGTTACTGATCACTAACATTTAATATTTCCTTCAATTATTCACAAAATATGATTCTGATTATCCATCCATTGACATCACCAGACTTCCAAAGGGCACCATGCCACAGAAAAGATTGAGGACCCCTTAACTACAGCAGTTATGAATATTATGTAGATGTCCAGTGGAACATTCGCCCATACAGAAAGAATACAAGAAAAAGTGTACTTCTGTATCACTGCCACACTTGGGACCCAATTTTGGCAAGGTTCTGGGAAATTAAACTGTATTTATAACTTCAACCCAGGAATATGAGTCTTTTGAGATTGTAGACTAATTCAGTGTCTTAGTGAGGGCAAGGTTTGCTTTAGTTTAAACATGGGCAGAGAAAGAGAAATGGAGTCTTTTATAAATTCACCATTCTGGGGCCAGCAGACCTCAGGTACCATTGGGTATACTGATCATGAGCATACTAGATAATGTGAAAGAGGAGCTGGTTGAATCCATCGGTGTCTAGGTCTGTTCTCCTTCATTCAGAGGTTATCCAATCTCTTTCTGTCAAACTCCGTATCCCAACAAACACTAATGAAAGGGTTCTTTTCTAACAGCCTCCATCACTGGGTTTCAGTTCCAGTTGTCACTGTGTAACCTTTGTCAAGCCACTTATGATTTCTGAGTCTCATTTTCCATTTAAGGAAAAATAGACCTGTGATTCCATTGACATAGGGATCTCCCAATAAGGTAACTCCATCTACCATTATAGAGAGGCCCTGGCTCCCCAACTTACAGACTAAAGGTTAACTGTGAGTTAAAGTGATCAACTCCAGGTTACATAACTAGTGTGTGCCAGAGGTGACACGTGAACTCAGATCTTCCTGACTCATAAGCCCTTTCTTTCTATCCAGTAAGCCATGTTGCTTCCTCTTTAAAAGCAGTAAAATGGGGGCAGCTAGGTGGTGCAGTGGATACAGCACTGGCCCTGAAGTCAGGAGGACCTAAGTTCAAATCTGGCCTCAGACACATAACACTTACTAGCTGTGTGACCCTGGGCAGGTCACTTAACCCCATTGCCTAACCAAAAAAAAAAAAAAAAGCCGTATAATGCTATCTATGCTTCCTCTTCATAGAGTTGTTTTGAAGATAGTACCATTTATAAGGAATTACAGAAATGTGCCAACTGGGATTTTTAAAAAAAAGTGCCAATAATCCCCATCATCTGCCCTAGGGAAAATTGTCCAAACCCAAATACTAAAATGACCCAGGTTTAAAGGGCATCCTTTAAAGGGCTATGTTGGGTAGAGGCCCATTGAGGGGATGGACTATGTCTTAACTAAATTGTTTTTCTTCCTACATCATCTAACAGAGAATTTAACACAGAACTTGGGATTTATTCAGCACTTTTCAAGGAATAAGATATTTATCTCAGTTTTGTTCCTCACTATATGTGTGGCCTTGGACAAATCAATCCATTCAAGAAGAAATTCAATAAGTCAATCAATGGCATGTTTTAGTATGTACTGGGAGCCAGGACTGTACTGGGCAGTAGGGGTGCAAATATAAAAGTGGGATAGTATCTGCCCTCAAGGAGCTTACATTTTATAAGCATAGAGAATATGCAGTGGTGAGGAAATAGAGTTTTAGATTGGTCCAGGAATTCTTAACCAGCCCCCCCCCAATTTAAAAAAAATCTTTCAAAAACTTTGTTGTTCAGTCTTTTTTCAATCACGTCCAGACTCTTTGTGACCCCTTTTGGGGTTTTCTTGGCCAAATTAATGGAGCGTTTTGTCATTTCCATCTCTAGCTCATTTTACAAATGAGGAACTTGAGGCAAATAGGGTTAAGTGACTTGCTCTAGGTTATACAGCTAGTGAGTGTCTGGGGCTGAATTTGAACTTCGGTTTTCCTGATTCCAGGCCAGATCACCTAGCTGCCCCACTGGATAATTGCATTTCACCATAACTGGTTTCCTTTGTAATCCTATGTTTTTCTTTAATGTTTTTAAAATCATTGTTCTGAGAAGGGCTCCATAGGCTTCAGCAGATTGCCAGAGGGGTCTGTGACATTACGGCATTGAGAATTCCTAGTCTAGGAAGCCACAGGGATGGTTAGTAGAGCCACAGATGAGTGGAGACATACATACATACATACATACATACATACATTCATACACACAAATGTATATGTGTATGTATGTGTACATATAGGTGTGTATACATGTGTGTATTTACATATACATACAATAGAATGTAATACCCTTTCTAATAGAATGGAAATATTAATTGTATTATCTTCCGCTAAATATAACATGAAAACTGTGTGGAAGGGAAGAGATGTTATTCCATAGAGTGGATAGCGAGATGTCCTTGCTGGCTAGGAGTCTTGATGACTGACTGACTAAGACAGGTCTATTACGCATGAAACCCTGTTTTAGGCATTAGAGCTACAAAGACAAAACTGAAGTTATTTCTGACTTCAAGGTCTTTATATCTACTGGAGAGGTAGGGTGCATATGCATATACACAGACAAGCAAATAGAAAGTAATTTGAGGCAGAAAAAAGCACTAATAACTGATGGCATCAGGAAAAGCTTCTCTTCGAATTTCCCCTGTAAACTAAGCCTTCAGGAAAGCTTCCACTTCCATGAAGTGGAAGAGAAATAGGATTAAATTCTAGGCTTGGCCTTTAATCTGTGGAAAGGCATGGTGACTGAAGGGAAATTGTCTACTTCAGGGAACAACTGGTAGGTTGGATTGTCTAGAAAACAGAGTGCATGAAGGGGAATAATTAGAAAGAATCTCTACAGAGTTTTGGGAACCAGATTGTGAAAGACTTTGAAAAACACACAGGAATTTCCATTTTATCCTAGAGATAATAGGGAGCCAAAGAAGCTTCTTGAGCAGGGGAGTGGCATGGTTAGACTCAAAGATAAGCCTTAGGAAGAAGATTTTGGCAGCTATGGGTTTCAAGGATTGAAGAAGTGATAGACTAGAGATCAGTTTGGAGGCTATAATCCAGGTGAGGTACGGAGACTTGAGCTGGGGCCCTGTTAGTTTGAATGAAGAGAAGTGGGCAAATAGGTGAGAGGCTGTAGGGCTTTATGTTCTGTAACTTTTGAATGAGGGTGTGAGACAGAAAGAACAGAATAAAACTCCGAGGAGGCCATAGGAAAGCAAGGTGATCTGAGCATTAAACTGAACATGTACTTTTCAAATAAATGCAGTGTATTTAAAAAGTTCACAGCTTCATTTGCAATCCATTTTTTGGTTCTCTGGAGATTAAAATGTTCTTATCAATTCATGTTTAAATTCAGAACAATAAAAAAATAAAGGT
The DNA here is from genome assembly GCF_900497805.2 of Vombatus ursinus. Lineage (NCBI taxonomy): Eukaryota > Metazoa > Chordata > Mammalia > Diprotodontia > Vombatidae > Vombatus > Vombatus ursinus. The sequence continues at coordinate 3,278,220 of NW_020954907.1, read as the reverse complement.
GTTGGGCCATATGGTCTTTTCCAGCTTTAAATCATAAAATGTTAACTCACATTTGCATAGCTCTATGAGACTTACATAGTACTTCACCAATATCATCTCATTGCTTCCTCTGAACAACCTCCTGAGGAAGATATGATTATTGTCCATATTTTACAGGCAAGGAAACTGAGACTTAGACAGGTTAAGGGACTTGCCAAGGAGCATAACACAGCTAGTTAGTATCTGAAGTAAGCATCAAACCCAAGTCTTCTTAATGCCAAGTCCAAGGCTCCAGCCCCTCTTTCCACCGGGCCATAGCTGCCTCTTTTAGTGGTGAGGAAGATGTATGATTAGAGATAGTTGGGGGATTAGGGTGGGGAAGGGAAGACATATAAATATCATGATATCCAATATATATAGGGAAGTAATGCAAATCTACAAAATTGTGAGAGGCAGGATGGCATGGTAGATACTATGCATCAAAGTCAGGAAGACCTGGGTTCAAGTCCTGCTTCTAATAGATATTCATTATATGGCCCTTAATAAACCACATGATCTTTCAGTGTGTTAAAAAATTCTGTATAACAATAAATTGCAGAGAAAGTGCCCATCTATATTTTTTTTTGTTTGTTTTTTTTCTTTTGGTTTTTGTTAGGCAATGGGGTTAAGTGACTTGCCCAGGGTCACACAGCTAGTAAATGTTATGTGTGTGAGGCCAGATTTGAACTCAGGTCCTCCTGACTCCAAGGCCAGAGCTCTATCCACTGTGCCACCTAGCTGCCCTTTATCTATGTTGTTAAAGGGAGTCACACCTTGGCCAATCATGATCGAGAGTCCCTTCCCTTCTTCCTTTCCTTTACAAGACCGAAGTCCATTCCCTGATGATTAAGTGATTAGAGAATGAAAACATACAGTTCTCAGGAAAAGTGTAAACAAGGTAAGAAAAAAGATGAAAGCTTCTATTCTCTCATTTTCTCATTCTGGCTCTGCCCCTTTTCCTCTCTTCCCATTCCTACCAGAAGTTTGGCTAAAAAGTGCTCCCAGCACTGGGAACTCCACATAGCCTTGAGAGATGTTGCTCATTCCTCAGGTTTGAAAGCTCTATCCAGAAGGAATCCTCAATTGATATCCTTCTATGTCCCTATGATTGAACATCTACGGCCAAAAGTTCAGTGACAGTATAAACAGACACTGGAACTGTGAAGGAAGGAGAGATAGTTTAAGGCTGAAGACAGAACAGACTTTGATGCCTGGTGATTGCAGGCACTGCCCTGAGACCAGACAAGTGAGCATCTTAAACCATAAACCAGGGATATTTTTAAAAGTGAGCCTGAATGTCACCAATAGAATCCATGTAGTGTTTTTTTTTTCCTGTGATGAAAGTATGAATTTATATGAACACACAGACCCCATTTATTTGCCAATTCAGAGGCACAAATTGATTTCATAGTGCTATTACTCTGGGTTTTCCTGCTTTATTGTTTTGAATTAATCCTCCCTGATCATTTCTAATGGAGCTCATTTTGGCTATTTGTCTGTTGAATCCTAAGTCTGATTTTCTACTTCTCTCCATAAGAAGGGCTGGCTAATCAGCTTTTCTGGGATAGTACCAAAGTTGTGGTTCAGCACTGTTTTGTTGGCAGTTTATTTTAATAACCCTTCAGATCTCTTTTTCAGTTGTTCCACAGATAAGCAGATAAACTGTACTGAGTACAAATATGGAAGGGTCAATGAGATTGAAGCCTGAAGACCCCAATTCTGTTCCTTTCATCTGGACACAGCTCAAGCACCACCTTCTTTTAGGTTACCCCCTCCCTCTGCTCATGTTCTCTCTCCCTCCTCAGATTTCCCAGGGGCACTTTCTTCTGTGACCAAAGACGCCTTACTCTGATATCATGCTCATCTAACAAAATGCACACAATAGAAGTTCACAGCTTCTCATGCAGCCCTCTTTTTATGTTCTTTGTATAATTAAATGTTCATATTTATTAATGTTTAAGTTCCAAATACAAAATAAAACAAAGTGGCAATGTTCTCTCATAAACTGTAATCATCTTGAGTGCAGGGATTATGCCTTTTATATCTTTGAATCCATATCATAGAATAGTTCTTGCATGGAATGAAGCCAAGTATTTTGAATAGAATTGAAATAAATTCAATTTAAATTCCTTGCTCTGATTCAGTAGATAGACTGTTGAACTAAGAGTCTAGAAGAACTGAATTTAAATCCTGCCAGAGGCACATAATATGTGTGTGATGTTGGGCAATTTGCTTGATTTCACTAAGCCTCTGTTTCCCCATGTACAAAATGGGAATGACAAAAGAACCTACCTCATGGGGCTGGGAAGATCAAATGAGGTAATATATGTAAAATGCTTTGCATGCCATAAAATACTATATAATTCCCCATTGTTTTCCCATCACATTCCAGTTTCAAATATTTCCACAGAGAAATATGTGAATTTCATTAAAAATATTCCATTAAGCAACCCATACTTATGCAGCAGATTTTTAGCTCTGTTTCCCTTTTTTCTTAAATAGAAAGGAGAAGGTATAAGTAAGTTACTATAGATCATCACTGAAAAATTTCACAGGAAAATTAGTATAAATGATATTTTCAGATCGCTGTTTGAAAAAGGAGATGGATTGGTCACATTGGGAGAAATCCTGGACTCCATTGCTATCCTTATAATGTCAAGTGATCTAGGGAAATAGAGAAAAGACTATAAAGGATTTCAAATAGTCCAAAGACAAGAGTAGCATAAGATGAGAAGACATGTAGTTCTTATTATCCTGAGAAATGGAAGGAGCCCATGTGGCCTAGATATTTCAAGGTGAGGAGATATCAACAGGAATGAATTTCTTGGTGAAACAAATGCTTCAGCATTGCCAGAATTCTATGTATAATGCTAAGAATTTACTTTTAAGTAATTCTCAACTAAACTTTTTTTTTCTTCCCAGTAGCTTACACTGCTTGGACTGGACTCCATCATCAGGAGACTCATCACCTGGAAGACTGTAGCAGGTTTGGTACTGAAATCTCATCAGTACTTTCTCTACCCTCTGTCCCTCTGATTTGAGGGCCAGAGCATAGAGCAAAGTTCTCCTAAAGATTTCATTTAGAGAGGGCTCCTAGGCTATCCCTTCATTTCCCACCAGCATACTTTCCTTGGACTGGATTCCACCATGTCCTTGCTGAGTACCTTCTCCTCCACATCCCTTCTGATTCTTTTTGTGTGTTGTCTTCCCCCATTAGATTGTAAGCTCTTTGAGGGCAGGGACTGTCTTACTTTTTTGTATGTGTATCCTTAGGGCTTAGCACAGTGCCTACTACTATGTAGTAGGTGCTTAGTAAATGTTTATTGACTACCTTAAAGATGAGACCAGACCTCAGTTGTGGGGGCCACCTAGGAGCAATTGGAAAACTCAGTCTATTATAAGGAAGCCAACTATCTAAGACATCTAAGTGAAATCCAACCCTTACTATCCAGGAAAGGGAAATGACTTTAGAGTTCAAATCCTACATCTTATGCTACTTGTACAACCCAGAGCAAGTCACTGAACATTCCTAGTCTGGCCTGGCTCTCAGTCTGTTCTATAAAATGAAAAAGTGGAAATAGATTTTCTTTGATTTTCCTCCAGGCCCTAGGTGCAACATTCTAATGGTTACATCTAAATTAAAATCCCATTTTTTTTTGCTGAGAGTCTTCTTCAATCCTTCCTAATTCTAGTGCCTTGTTTGTTAATTATTTCCTATTTATCCTATATATAGTTTCCTTTGTATATATTTGTTTTCATTTTGTTTTCCCCATTGGATTATAAGCTCCTTGAGGGGAGGAACTGTCTTGGGCTTCTTCTTGTATCCTCAGCCCTTCACATAGTGCCTGGCACATAGCAGAGGCACAAAATTCATTTCCTGGCTAACTAATTGATTACACCTACACTCCTACATCATCTGCCAGCCTGCATCATTTTTATTTTCTGTTTACTGAGTCAAACCATCTTTCCTTTGGTCTTGGTTTGGTTTGAAAGTGAAGGAAAATAAATACTATTCATATTCAGAGAACTTACCTATCAACAATTTCATTAACAATTTATTGGTTGACAAGAAACTGATGTGGTTTAGGGCTACAAGGACCCCAAAAACTATCAAGGTATAGGGTGGAGTCATCTGGAAAGAATTTGAGGACTCAAGCAGTCTTCCAGCTAGTGGTAAAAGGTTATTATAATGCTAATAAAGTGGGCAGAGCTCTTTAAGAAATGTGCAACTCAATGGGGGTGATGCTAAGCTTACATAGAAAAAGTTCAGTGAATGGTGTGCCAAGTATGCTAATTAATGGGTCAAGGGAAGGATCAAGGAGTGGTGGTCAGCTCTTAAAAGAACATATGGCTTCTGTACCTTGGGCACAGTTCCTGTAGGAAACCTGGGTGGGGGGCTTCTAAGGGATGGGATTTTTGATCTGCTACTTCAATAAGGTCAACTAATGGTCATGGCTGTTCTGTTTGTACAAGATAGCCTTGGGACTTCACATCTATAGAATCAGTACAGGATGGTTCTATCTGTACTGGGTAGTTCTACTGGGTCAGCTTGTTTCTGTAGCAGGGAGAGATAGTTTGACGCAATGGGGGAGTCACCCATAATTTATCACCAGAGATAGGGTCTTTGGGCTGGGGAGAGATATAGTGCTATGGCTGGGGTTCAAGCACCCCATCAAAAGGATACATTAAAGAGATTGATAGAAACAGCTAGGTGGCCCAGTGGATAGAGCACTGGCCCTGGAGTCAGGAGGACCTGAGTTCAAATTCAGCTTCAATCACTTCACACTTACTAGCTGTGTGACCTTGGGTAACTCACTTAATGCCAATTACTTTGTCCCTCCCCCCCCAAAAAGGTATAAATATATGCATGTGTGTTGTGTGTATATGTATATATATATGCATATATACATATATGTATGCATGTATATATACATGTATGTATGTGTGTATATATCAGTAGATATAAGCTATATATGCATATCAGTTAATGTGGTCATCAATGAAACTTGTTTTGCTCTTATCTTAGAGTATATTGACATATACATACAATAAGGAATGGGTGAGTACTGCTCAAGACTGAAGACTTGAAGGCTGAGGAAGAGAGGGAGCATTCACCCCACACCAATCCACCCTCCTTCCACATATTTATCTCTCTCTCTCTCTCTCTCTCTGTATATATATATATATATATATTTTTTTTTTGGCTGTGGCAACTTTACAAATATACTTATCCAGGGTAAGAAAATCTCACTCACCTAATGCATATACCAATAACAAGCAATCTAGTTAACAATATAGATCATTTTTAATAAATATTAAAATGTTTACAGATAATGGAAAAGGAAATGACTTTAGAGTTCAAATCCTACATCTTATGCTACTTGTACAACCCAGAGCAAGTCACTGAACATTCCTAGTCTGGCCTGGCTCTCAGTCTGTTCTATAAAATGAAAAAGTGGAAATAGATTTTCTTTGATTTTCCTCAATGCTCTAGATGCAACATTCTAATGGTTATATCTAAATTAAAATCCCATTTTTTTTTTTGCTGAAAGCCTTCTTCAATCCTTCCTAATTCTAGTGCCTTGTTTGTTAATTATTTCCTATTTATCCTGTATATAGTTTCCTTTGTATATATTTGTTTTCATTTTGTTTTCCCCATTGGATTATAAGCTCCTTGAGGGGAGGAACTGTCTTGGGCTTCTTCTTGTATCCCCAGCCCTTAACATAGTACCTGGCACATAGCAGAGGCACAAAATTCATTTCCTGGCTAACTAATTGATTACACCTACACTCCTACATCATCTGCCAGCCTGCATCATTTTTATTTTCTGTTCACTGAGTCAAAGATGGTCATTCCCTGTGGCCTTGCTGACAGTCCCTAAAAATTAAAATTAGGTAGTGACTCTGAAGAATATATATTTCAAGGAGGCATAGCTTAGCTGATGTGTTCCTGATGTCATCTGAGATGGCTGTCCCTGTATCATCCTTCACCAGCCTCTACAACTCCATCTATTCAAGTTGACTTATTGGTCAGAAATGGAGCATTTGAAAATTGCTTGTAAACACAACTCAAAAAATATCTGACTCCTTCTGCCTTCTCTTTTTGGTAGTACTCTAGAAATCCTAGTCTTTTGTGAAGCAAATATGACTATTAAGTCTCTAAAGACTGTATTTTCCATGACCAGAAAGAGAGAGGGAGTGGAACATTTCTTTACAAATAATTATTGATTATTGATGCCTTGAAAAAAACACACTGTTAATTCCCAACCTCTACCTCCAACAAATAGAACCATCCCTTCTGAAGAAATATGGCAATAGAGACTAGAGACACAAATAATTTCTGACAGTTGATGACTCATTCTCTTCCTGTAATGCACTATTTTCCTACAGAGACAAGATGTATACTTTATTCATTCTTTGAAGTTAAAACTACTAATTGAATTCATTTGAATTCAGATTTTTTTAGTGTTGTTTTCTTTTTTATTCCAGGGTATCTCAAAAGTCTTATATTGATTTTTAGCTTTAATACCTTATAAGTAACAAGTCATTCCCTAATTGATAAATGCTCAAAGGATATGAACAGGCAGTTTTCAAGGAAGAAATTAAAGCTGTCTGTAGTCATATGGAAAAAATGCTCTAAATCACTATTGATTAGAGAAATGCAAATCAAAACAACTCAGAGGTACCACATCATACCTATCAGATTGGCCAAGATGACAAAACAAGAAAATGATAAATGTTGGAGAAGTGGAAAAATTGGAACACTAATGCATTGTTGGTGGAGTTGTGAAATGATCCAATCATTTTGGAGAACAATTTAGAACTATGCCCAAAGGGCTATAAAAATGAGTATACCCTTTGACGAAGCAATACCATTTCTAGGTCTGTATCCCAAAGAGATCATACAAATGAGAAAAGAACTCATAAGTACAAAAATATTTATAGCAGCTCTTTTTGCTGTGGCAAAGAATTGAAAATTGAGGGGATATCCATCAGCTGGGGAATGGCTAAACAAGTTGTGGTATGTGAATATAATGGAATACTATTGTGCTATGAGAAATGATGAGCAGGAAGACTTCAGAAAAACCTGGAAAGAGTTATATTATGAACTGATGCTGAGTGAGGTGGGCAGAGCCAGGAGAACTTCATACACAGTACCAGCCACATTGTGTGATGACTAACTTTGATAGACTCATCTCTTCTTAGCAATGCAAGTATCCAAGACAACTCCAAATGTCTCATGATGGAAAATGATATCCACATCCAGAAAAAGAATTATGGAGTCTGAATGCAGATCAAAGCATATTATTTGCTCCCTCTCTATTTTCTTTTCTTTTATTTTTGTTTGTTTTTTTCTTTCTCATGGTTGCTCCCATTGGTTCTAATTCTTCTTTACAACATGACTAATGTGAAAATAGGTTCAATATGAATGTATATGTAGAGCCTATATCAAATTGCATGACATCTTGTGGTAAGGAAGGGGAGTGATGGGGAGAAAATACGGAACTCACAATTTTATGGAAGTGAATGTTGAAAACCAAAAATAAATAAATTAAAAAATAAAAATAGCTTGTAAGTGAGGTTGCTATAATACATTATACATTATATGTGTAACTATTTTAATTCTGTTTTTTCACTCCCCACTTACACTCACCCCACATATGCAATCAATTGCCATATCTTATTTCCATCTTCACAATATCTCTAGGATATGTCCCCTTCTCTCTACTCATACAGACACCTCTAGTCTAGACTGTTGCATAACCTCCTAAAGTGGTCTCCCTGCCTCAATTTTCTCCCATTCTAATCCATCCTTCACATGACTGCCCAAACAATTTTCCTTAAATGTAGGTCTGACAATGTCACCTCGCCCTGCCCCACCGCATCCAAATAAACTCTAGTGGCTTGCTTTTACATCTGCCATCAAATATAAACTGCCTTTTTGGCATTTCAACTCTTCACCACCCAGGCCCATGGTGCTTTTGCAGATGTAGTATATACTGCTCTCCTCAATCCATTCCATGTCCCCCCATACTGCTGTTCTTGTCCTTCCTCATACACAGTCTTCCAACACTTATTGTTATACCTTTGCTCCGATGGTGCCTTATACAGAGATGGTTCTTCATCTTCACCTCTACCTAATTGAATACTTAGTCTCCTTCAAGATGAAGGTCAAACACTTTTTTTCTGCATGAGACTTTCCTTAGTCACTCCAGATGCTAGTGCCTTTCCCCCAATCCACCCCGATCTACCATATCTGCTTTGCATATAGTTATAACTATATAAATATGTATGCAAACATACATATACATATATGCATACAAACACATATATCTACACACATAGATATAAATATAGATGATATACATATAGATATAACTTATCATATTATTATGTAAGCTCCTTAAAAGCAGAGACTGTTTCAGACTTGTTTGTGGATTCTCAACATGTAACACAGTGTTTGTTACATAGTCAGAGCTGAATAAAATTTATTGATTGAATAATTATATGTACTTTGATGTATTTAGACCTTTTCTGTATATAAACTCCTTAGTCCAAGAGTGGTTTTGGTGGGATAGAGAATATGAATATCTTAGTTACTTTAATAGCATTTTCCAAAACAGTTGGAAGCAACTCTATCCACATTGTATGAATATTTCTGTCTCCCCATAGCCCCTCCAATTTTCATTATTTTTATATGAGCTGAAACTTCTGAGTTAATTTCCATTTCTATCACTATTAGTGATTTAGGGGCATTTTTGTATGGTTGCTGATCATTTGTCTTTTTTCTAAAAACTGGTCATATCCTTGGAGTACTTGTTTTCTGAGGATTGACTCTTGGTTCATATACTGACTTCTATTCCCTATATATCTTATATTTTAGACATTTATCTGAGATATTTGATGTGAATATTTCCCCCAATTGCCAGTTTCTCTTCTGAAATTAGTTACACTGATTTGTTCCTGCAAAAGCATTTTAGTTTTATATAATCAAAATTGTCTATTTCATATGCCCTCTACGCCTTGTTTAGTTATGAAGGAGAGGAACATTTCATTAATGATTCATAATTAAGCAGTGAAAGATGACTGCAACACTGGAGGGAGCCATTGAATGGAGAATTTGCCACACAGTGTGATGTAGCTTTCTGAAAAACCAAGCAGGTCATTTTCTGAGATGGACTTCTCAATTTGGGCACAAGCCTGAGACACAATGATTCTCCTTGTCCCCTACAGGCTTCCCCAGGGAGTATTCTTTATAACGAGAAATGTACCACAAGAATGGTTGGCCAAGCGAACTGTCAAATTATTCTCCTCTTGGTTGGGAAAGAGAGAAGCCTGACTTAAATTGCCATTTGCCTGTAGGTTACTTCATTAGTTTTATTAGTTAATTCTCACTGTCTCTATCTTAGCATAGAAAAGATAACAGTAGATTATATTTTGATAGCTCTCAGCTCCTCTGAAGGGAGCCGTCACTGTGTAGAAATGTAGAGGAATTGGGACCAGGCAACTCTTCTGTAAAAGTGAATTGTCATGATTAACTCCAGGAATAAAGAATGTATTGGGGAGGAGTCAGAACATATTGATACCCACCCATGATAAATAATGATGAAGATGAAGAGGAGGAAGGAAAGGACGACAGAGATGAAAAGTAAAAGGCTTTAATATTTTTGTAGTTAATTCATCAGTGGTGTTGCAAAGGATACATCAGATACATGTTTACTAATAAACATAGTCACCCACAACATTTCATTGATCCCAAACCTGGGATACAGCCCTATAAATATAACCAGAAATTATTATTGTTATTAAAGCTAGTGCCCTTCTTTAGGTATAATGAAATTGACAATAAAGCTTTTAGAAAGTATCCAAACAAAATCAGTACAGAATTAACCAATAGCTTATATATATATATATATATATATATACATATATATGTCTGTGTATACATATATACACATATACATACATATGAGAGTACACATACATAATGAGAGTAACACACACACACATATATATGTATATATGTATATATATATATATACATATATATGTATGTATGTATACATATGCCAATTGTTCTGTTTGATGAATAGACACTGTTAACTGAAGTTACACCTAAGCTGTGTAATTATGTTTTATCTTATTGGGAAATTACTTTGCTCAGGGATATTACCAAAGGTTACTCCAAAATGTCTTCTATCCAAGAGATTTCCAAATGCATGAAGAAAATCTGTCAGTTTGGACTTTCTTCTGTCTGGGAATATTAGAATAACCTAACAAATTGTTTCTGGTATATTTATTGCCAACGCATAGAACGTAGTATCTTTCTTTCTATTTGACAACATCAACCAACCGTATGTTGACAAAGAATTATCAAAATGGTAGCTGTCATGTGGATTTGCATTTATGCTAGTGATTCCAAGCCCCAGTCATCTCCACTAGGATTTTAGAAATATCATCCTTAAAGAGACTTGATTTATTTATCAATGCAGATTACCCAAGGAAAATGTAGAAACCATACAACATGTCATTGAGGGTTGCAAAAATTTAGAACTTACTAGATATCTACCAAGACAGAATCTGGTAGCCAGAACAATACAACTGAAGTTCACTTTGATAAACCAATCAATGCCAAAGGACTATAATGCCAATATAGACTTCAGCATATACTTGAGTAATTAATAAATAAAATTTTACTTACACAAAGGCAAAAACTGACCTTTAGTCACACAGACCCGACTTTAATCCATCAAAAAATTTAGGAACAATATTTTAAAGGAATTTACTATACTCAATACTCATAATCTCCAAGATACATGGAAGAAAAAGCTCTCAAATTGTAACTTCCAAACAAAAAAAATTTTTTTTAATCTTGTATGATTGAAGCATGTCATTCCTGTTATTCTGCCTGCTGCTGAAATTGTCCTGAACATTCTACCATTGAGCCTAAGAAGATAAACTAGCATCCCAATAATTTTATTTTATGAGAGTAAGCAATCATTTTATCCATCTGAGTAATAGTTTCCAGAAAATTAAACATAAAAATAATAGCTAATATTTATATGGCATCCACTATGTGTCAGGCACTATACTAAGTGCTTAATAAATATTATCTCATTTGATCCTCACAACAACCCTGGGAGGTAGGTGTTATTGTTATAACCTTTTTATAGTTGAAGAAATTGAAGCAAATAAGGGTTAAGTGACTTTGACCAGACTTACGTAGTTACTAAGTGTATAAGGTTAGGTTTGAATTCAGCTCCTTCTGACTCTAGTCCTGGCACTCTATTCACTGTGCAACCCAGCTGTCCCAATTATCTTTGCAAAGACATATTTACTGAGAATATATAACAGTAACAGAAATAATGAAAGATATCTCCCAATCAGGATCATTTTTCTCCCCTCTACTATCTTGGTTGTTTGGTCCTGTGGGCTTAAACTTAGAGCAAGTGCTGTAATGAATTTGCTCAACCAAGTTCATTTCCTAATGTAGCATAGCATTTGACTGACTCCTACAAGTCCCTCCATTGGATCTTCATTGGACCCTAATGTTCCTGAGATGCTAGCAAACTCTGGTATGGCCTCCTGTTCTTGGACCTTTGTCAGCTCAACATTCCTACCTTTTGAAGTTCACAAGATCATAACCATCTCCCATAATCTTTTATCTAAGCACAAAAACAAAGAAGAAAGAAAAAAGAAAGAAAAAAATGGATAGAAAAGGAACCAAAAGCAAACAGACAAAACAGCTGCATGTGCTCATGGCCCAAGAGGGAATAATTAGTTGAGGGGACTGAGGTCTATATCCATAGACCCCTTGCTCTTTTTAATATGCTTATGATGTCACTTTCTATGTCTAAATTCTGTATGTATCTGAAGTTTATCTTGGTTTGCAGTATAAGATGTTGGCTTGTATTTACCTTCTGCCAGACTGTTATTCCAGTTTTCCCAAAAGTGAGTTTGAGACCTTACTCCAAAAACTAGGGTTTTGAATTTGTCAAATACTATGTCATTGTGATCATTTGCTTTTATGTTCTATGTAACTAATTTGTTGTACTGGTTAACCTCTCTATTTTTTAACTAGCACCAAATTGTTTTTATCTGGGAACATACTCCTGGAAGCAAGGTTTTGTAGCATAATTTGAGATATACTACAGCTAGTCCCTCTTATTTCCCACTATTTTGCATTATCTCATGACAAAACAAAAGATAGAGATCGTGGGAGATCAAATGCACAATTTTTATTCTATAAAATTAAAATGTCTTTGGAGAAACAAAAACAATTCAATTCAATTAGAAGGAAAAGAGGTAAATGGGGGAAAAACCCTTTGCAGCAAGTTTCTCTGATAAAGTCATATAAAAGATCCATGAGGAATGAAGTCAAATTTATAAGGACAAGAGCCATTCTTCACTATGTGAATGGTCAAAGAATATGAATAGGCAGCTTTCAAAGGAGGAAATCCAGCTTATTGGAAATCACATGAAAATCCCCCAAAGCTAATAGAGAGATGCAAATTAAAGGAACTTTATTTTCCACCTTAGTTCTATGAGATTGACAAAGGTGACAAAAAAGAAAAAAAAAGATAACTAGTAGAGGAAAGTTGGGGAAAACAGGAACACTAATTCACTTTGGTGGAGTCATGAATTTGTCAAGCCATTCTGGAAAGCATTTTGAAACTATACCCTGAAGATCATCAAACTATTTACATCCTCTTTGACCCAGTAATATCACTATCGGGTCTATACAACAAGAATCAAAGAAAGAGGGAAAGGACCCACAGATATTTATAGCACTTCTTTTAATATTACCCATACTAAGGAGGTGTCCAAATATCACGGAATGGATAAGCAAGCTATAGTATATAAACATAATAGAATACTATTTTGCCATAAAGAATTATGAAATGGAGAGTTCCAGAGAAAACAGGGAACAGCTGAAAGAAATGATGCAAAGTGAATTGAAGAGAACCAGGAGAACAATGTTATAGTCAGTTAATAAAACATTTATTTAAGCGCTTACTAAGAGAAGGAATTTTATTAAATTCTGTAAGTACAAGGAAAACGCAAAAACCAGCACTGCTCTCAAAGAGTTCATAGTCTGATGCTAACCATTATATACATACAAGCTCTATGCAGGGTAAATTGGAGGTAATCTTGGAGGGTAGATTTTTGTATTAGGGGGAATCAGAAAATACATTCTTAAAGAGTGCTAAATGTTAGCAGGTCATTGAAGAAACTAGGAAAGCAGGAGAGAGAAAATTCCAGGCACAGGGAAAAGCTAGTGAAAATGCATGGAGTTGGGAAATAAACTATCTTGTAAAAGAAACAGGAAGGAAGCCAGTCACAGTGGATTATAGATTCCATGCAGGAGAATAAAGAAAAAGAAGCCTGGAAAAGTAGTAAGGGACCAGGTTACAAAGGGTTTTAAAGGCCAAAGGATTTTACATTTGATCTGACAGGTAAATGGGAGCCATGGGGAAGTCGGGGCATGACATGGTCAAATCACCACATTAGGAAGATAACTTTGGCAGCGGAATGGAGAATGGACTAGAGTGGAGAGATTTGGGTCAGGGAGAGCAACCAGAAGCCTACTGCAATAGTCCAAGCATGAGGTGATGAAGTGTGGTATCAATGTCAGAGGAGAAAAGAGGATATATTCAAGAGAGGTGTGCAAGTAGAGAATAGCATGTTCAGGTTCTGAGGTTCTGAGTTTAGGATGTCCACAAGACATCTTGAGATAGTAGGAGATATGTGACTAGAGATCAGCAGAGAAGTTGAGATTGGCTAAATAGACCTGAGAACAAGGAAATAAGCAGGAAACTGCCAATTCCAGTATGAGATACCTTCCAAAGACTCTTCTCTTCCCCAACATCTTCAATCACCAAGAATGAAAAGTCCTGACATAAATCCATGTACATTGACTTGGGACAGCAATTGGTGAAGGAGCCAGAATGTTGGATTTGGAGTCAGGAGAAATAGGTTCAAATCCTTCCTCTAATTTTCATCAGCACTATGATCCTGGCCAAGTCCTTTATCCTCTTTGAGTCTAATCTCCTCATCTATAAAATGGGGATCATATATTCACTTAATAGCTCCAGGCCCATTTTAGGGAAAGCTTTATATATCTTAAGTCACTAAATAAATGTAAATAAAAGACATCTTAACCACTTATTCACTGAATGAAGTGACATAGTTTTTAAAGAAAGATGATACATACATTTAGTCTAGTGCCCTCATTTTACAGCAGAGGAAACTGAGGAAATCTTATTCAAAATCATATAGCTTGTTAAGCAGCAAGAATTAGGATTTTAATCTAGGTCATCTGCCTCCAAATCAAAAATGCAATAGGCAGAATTTTAAGCTCCCCACCTTTTCCCCTAACACTTTGGGATTAGGCCTTGATGTAGAAAACAAAGGGTCTTCTTTTTACCCAGTATCTAAATCCAGACATTGAAATATGATGATGATCCATTTGGTGTCTTAGCAAATGGCACACGTGTAGGACCCAGACTTCAGCCCCCACTTGACTCAAAAGCCAAAGTTTCTCCACAGGCCTCATATTCCAGTGCAGGCTTCATGTAAGAAAAATAGCATTTGCTGGCCTACTGCAGGTTTCAGGGGCTGCATCACTCTGGAAAATGAGCCTGCAAAGTTCCATGATTGGAACTCAACAAGGGTAGAGTAACAGAACAATCTGAGTTATCAAAGCATCCTAAATGTTTGCTGTAAATAATACAGTGGGCTGTGTTTTATGACTGAAGGCGATCTGGACCTAGATCAATTGGAGGAAGTGAAATTCCAGCTATATTCCCAGAGCAGTGTTACTAATCTAATATCTATCAGACCAAGCACTAATAGAGCTAAGGGAATGAATGACCCAGGCCACCATCCTGTGTAGAGCTGTGTGCAATATGAGAGGATTGTCACAAGCATCAATTCCTTATCTGTTCCTCATGGAAGATCAATTAACGCAATTCATTCTGTCCATGGCACTCACATGGTGATCACCCACATTCAGGCCCCCATCACCTCTTTCCAGAGCTATTTCAAAAACCTCCCAATTGGACTCCCAGCTTCCAGACTTCCTATATCTCTAATATATCCTCCACATAACTAATTTTTCCCTTAAAGGATTTTCCTATCAAAAGCCATTCATGGGGTCCCTAGGTGGCACAGTGGATAGAGCACCGGCCCTGAAGTCAGGAGGACCGGAGTTCAAATCCAGCTTCAGATACTTGACACTTAGTAGCTGTGTGATCCTGGGCAAGTTACTTAAATCTGATTGCCTCACCAAAAAAAAAAAAAATGAAATAATTTTTTTAAAAAGCCATCCATAGCTCCCTAGTAATTTCTGATAGAATAAAAACTTCTCACTTTGGCATGTGAAACTCATTACAATATTGCTTTCAAACTTTATTTCAAATTATTCCTCATCAAGCACTCCATATTCCAGGAAAACTTGCTTATTTGTCTTTCATTAAACTTGGAATTCTATCTCCCACCTTGATGCTTTTGCCCAGACCTAGTATACATTCTTTCCTCATATTTTTATCTTCGAATCAATAGCTTCCTTCAATGGTTCAGTTTATGAGTCAAATTTGGCCCTTGAAGGCTTTTCTAATCATCCTACTAAAGGGACTCTTAAACACTTTTTTTATATCATGGGTACTCTTGGCAGCCTGGTGAAACTTATGGACCTCTTCTCAGAATGATGTTTTTATCATAAAAATAGAATTATAGTGGAAGCCAATTATACTGAAATTCAGTTATCAAAGTATGTTTTTAAAAGGTTCATGTATCTCTAATTAAAAACTTTATGAACTCCGGATTGGGAACCCCTATTCTACTTGCATTTTTTCTCCATGCTCAAATTATGATTATTATTATTAACCAGCAATTATAATATGTAAATATTTAACAACAGATATGTGTGCATTGTATAACAATGTATGTTGTGTATATAACAATGTGTATTATATAACAATTATATAACAATAATGTATAACAACAATATATAAATGCATATATTTAACAATTATTAACCAATAATATGTATATACTAAAGGTTTGGAAAATGTTTTACTATTTTATTTCATTCTCACCATAACTTTATAATATAGATGCTGCTATCATTCCCATTTTATAAAAAAGAAGCTAAGGCGGAGAGGTTAAGAGACTCATCTAGGAAAATGTAGCTCTTATTGTCTGAGACAGGAGGTGAACTCAGGTCTTCCTGACTCCAAGTCTAGAATCATATCCCTTGCATTGCCTGTCTAAATGATCATGAATATGCTACCTTGTTCACATACTGTATTCCTTCAGCAGAATGTAAGGCCTTAGGGAATGGATTTATTTATTTGTTCATTCATCATTTATTTATTTAGCTTTTTCTTTGAACCACCTCCCTAGTTCTTAGGCAGTTAGGGGTCAGTGGAAAGAATTCTGAGACTGAAGTCAAGCTGACTGGAGCTTCCAGTGCAGTTCAGACACTAGATATGTGACCCTGGGGATGTCCTTTAACCTTTTTTTGTCTTAGTTTCCTCAATTGTAAGATGGGGATAAAAATCACATCTACCTTCTAGGCTGTTGAGAGGATCAAATGAGATAATAGTTACAAAGTACTTAGTGCAATACCTGACACAGAACAGTTGCTTGATAACTGCCAGCTATCCTTGTTACCCCTGTTTCCAATCATACCTGTCATCCCTAGTTCCTAGCACAGTGCTTTGTAGTTGCTTTGGAAATGTTTGTTGGGTTGGGTTGGATTAGGTCAGGGTAAGCCAGGAGAGGTTCAGGAGTGAAAAGTCTCTTAATTCGTTGTGATACTACTTCTGTCATGGTAAGCTCTTGTTTTTGTTTTTGTTTTTTTTTTGGGGGGTGTATCCAGTGAGTTGGCCCAACAGAGAGGGGAACCTGAATTGCAAGTTCAATATGCATAAGTATATCAAGACAAAAACCAATGTGAGCTTCAGTTACATTAATGGAAGAAATAGTTTCTAGAATGAAGGAGAAAATAGACAGCATTTCTGTTCTCTACCCTCTCTAGACCAGATCTGGAATGTTATGATCACTTCTTGGTGTTGCATTTTCAGAAGGACATTGACATGTCAGAGTGTGTCCAAAAGGTAAAAATGGGCACAGTGAAAGACCTGAAGTCCATGCCATCTGAGGATACATCATCTCCACTTGTCATGAGGATGGACATTTAAAGGAAGACTTTAAACAATCTAGCCATCTGCTTCCCTCACTAGACCTTTCTCTGGCCCTTAGTACCCTTCCTAGACACATTCCTCAATGGTTAATATACTTCTACCCCATCATACTCTCCCCATCCCATTGACTCTGAACCCCTGGCTATGATTATGCGAATCCCACTTTCTAAATACTACTACCCACTCCCTTAATCCCTATCCTCCTTAACCCTACCCTCCAAATATCTCACTTCATATCTACCTGCCTCTTCTGCTGTGATCTCTGGAATGTCTATTCCATAGTTAATAAACTTGCTTGTATCTTAAAACATTTTCTTTTCCTATTCCTATGATCTTCTGACTTTCATTGAGGCTTAGCTCCCTCCTGATGACACTATCAACATTTCTAGTACTGGTTGCACTTTTACTCATGCCCTCTGGCTCACCAGTCATGATCAGAATGTATCTTGTTTCCCATTGCCACTTCCAGACTTTCCCCTACTACCATTACTCAGTAACCTCTCCTCATGTGATTTTTATTCAATCCAAATTTATAACCCTATCAAGACTCTGATAGCTGTTATCTGTCAACTTCTAAAATATTTTCCTTCCTTCCTAAATGAGTTCATTGACTAAAGCAGTCAGAAGGAATAAATATGGTCCTCTCCACCCCAACTCGTGCTAGATGACTTCAACATACACATCTATACGTCTTCAAACACCCTAACTTCACAGTTTGAGTTCTACTCAATCCCCATGACATATCCCTCCATTTCATGTCAGTAATACAAAGATATGATCATGCCCTTGACCTTGCCATAACCCACTAGTATTCTCTGGATTTCCTTTATAAGATCATAAAGGATCACTCCTTCTTTATAAGATCTCCTCTTGCTCCACATTCTCATAATGACCTTAAATCCATCCACTCTTTAATTCTTTCCAAGCTATCTCCCCTGTCCTGGTTACATTCTCCTCCTGTCCTTATCTCGATTCTTTGGTGAATAAGCTCAGCTTACATACACACACACACACATACACACACACACACACACATACACACACACACATATATATACATATATATAGATATCTATATCTATCTATATATATCTATATCTATATCTATCTATCTATCTATATATATATATATATATATATAATATGATATTTGAATTGCATGTCCCTTTTCCCCTTACCAATCAGACCTTGGCAAACTCTCAACCTTGAATTACTTTGACCATCTGTTTCCTTCCTTCCTATTTACTTTCTGCTGAATGCAGCTGGAGAAAATTGTAAATCCAAACCGACTGGATCCATGACAAATTTGCTTCATAATCTCAACTAGTTCCTCACTACAGCAAAGCAATCTTTTTACACCAATGTAATTACTTCATTGTATCACTCACAACATCAACTTCCTCAAACCTTTTCATCCCTAGTCAAGCCTCTGAAAGCACTCTCTTCTCCCCATCATTTCAACTGGGGTTTTTGCCTCACAATTTACTGAAAAAAAATCTGAGACCACTCACCAAGAGACCATTTACTCTTCCCTCCTCATCCAACATCACCAGGATGCCTTCTCCCCCCTATCTCCTCCATTAACCCTATATCACATGAAGTGGTCCTCCTCCTTGCCAAGGAAAATTTTTTACATACATCTTTGACCTCATATTACCTCTAGCAGATTATCTCTTCTGTTATTCCCACTCTCACTAGTATCTGATTTATCCCTATTTACTGTCTACTTCCCTGCTTCTTACAATTCCATCTCTTTCCAGTCCTTAAAAAATCACTTGATCCTACCATGCTTTCTATAATATTGTGACTCTTCTCCTTTTTTGGCTAAACTCTAAGAGAAAATCACCTATAATCTGGGCCTCAATCTCTTTTCTTCTCTCTCTATTATAAATCCTCTGTGGTCTGGACTCTAACCTCATCATTCAACTCAAACTACACTTTTCAAAGTTGCCAGTTATCTTTAAGACAAGTATAATGAATTCTCCTCAATCCCCATCTTTCTTATCTTGATTTCTCTGCATCCTTTAACACGGTCAATAACTCTTTCTCCCTAAATATCCTTTCTTCTCTCTTGATTTTCATGACACCGCTCCTGGTTCTCCTCCTTCCCCTTCTCAGATTCCTGGGCTAGATCTTCATTTAAGTCATGTCTATTGTATCTATTCCCCAAAGCTCTGTCATAGGACTTCTTCTTTTTACCCTTATTCTTTCTTATTTAGTGATCTACTCAGGTCCCATGGTTTCAATGATCTTATCAATGTACGTTGTTATTAGATTTATTTATTCAACCCCAAGCTCTCTCCTGATCTCCAGTCTTATATCACCAACTGCTTAGAGGATATTTCAAACCATATGTTCCATTTTCATCTCAAACTCAACATGTTCAAAACAAAGCTTATCTTTCCCCAAACACCTCTTCTCTTTCCTCAAGCTTCCCTATTAGTGCTTAGGGAAGTTGATTCCAGTTACTTAGGCTTGCAATTCATGTGCCATCTTTGACTTCTTGCACATATTAACCTCCAGTATCCAGTTTGTTGTTGTCTCTTCATTTCTATTTTCATAATATCTCTAGTATATGGCCCTTCTCTCCACCCATGCAGCCATACCCTCATGGGTTCACTCATGGATTAATAATACAATAGCCTGCTGCCTGGTCTCCATGATCTTAGCAAATCTCTGTCCACCCTAGTCTTGTCCTCTACTCAGCTGTCAAAGTGATCTTCCTAAGGCAAAGATTGGACAATGTCACTCCCTTTCTCAATAAACAGTAGTGGCTCCCTATGACTTCTAGATACCTAGGGCAGTGGTAGAGCTCAGGGCCTGTATTTAGGAAGACCCAAGTTTAAATCTTTTTAATAGCCAATAACTACAGTAGTAGTAGTAGTAGTAGGAACAGCAGCAGCAGCAGCAGAAGTAGTAGTAGTAATAGATAGTGACATAGCACTTTAAATGCTTTATGCACATTGTATCTTGGAAAACATCCAGAGACCATTCATTCAACCATAGAGAGATTCCAGGCTGACTTCCAACTTATCATAATCTGATGTTTCCCTCCTCTAGGGGTAAAAGACTAGAGAGATAATTGTTTTGCCAGACATAGAGCTAGAGAGCAGTACTGGAACATCCATACTCATCATTGTTTTTAAATTGCTATAATGTGTTTTCTCTCTATCTTCCCCCCCAATTCTCTAAAAGTAAGCAGATTAGACTAGATGGCCTTAATATGCCTAGGGGATTTTCTTTGAGATTCTGTGGCACAATGAAAAGACCAGGGGCTCTGCTGGGGTTCAGACCTCACCTGGAGACATTTGTTATATGTTTGACTCAGGGCAAGTCAATTCACCCCATGAAGCCTCAATTTCCTCATTTGCACAATGGAGATGTTATACTATTTCATGGAGTTATGTCAAGGAAAACTGCTTCATATATCCTAAAGTGCTATAGTAATATAAACAACTGGTGCTAGGAATCGCATAACTTTTACCTCACATCCTACAGTAAGTGATCTTCATTCTCCTAACTGAATAGACTCTAAACTGCTTGACAGTATTTTATATATCTTTGTACTCCAAATTTGAGGTTGTAAAGGTTCATGAGAAATGATATTTTTAAGTAACATCTTCACTTTATAAGGAGGAAACTGAGACTCTGAGAAGTTCTGATAGCTAGTAAGAATTAAAGGGATTCTTCACCTTCCTTGCTGCCAAAGCTCCTCCTGATTCCAGTATCAGCGTCCTTTCTACTATATTATAATACCTCCTTATTGAATAGCCACCATGTTCTCACAGCCAATAAAATCTAAGGACAACTAATTCTTTTGTCTAAATAATATATTTAGGGACTGTGACATTTCCTTTATCTTACAATCTATGCCTCTGTGTTGAGGTTATATCTTGGAAAACATCCAGAGACTGTTCATTTGACCATGGAGAGATTCCAGGCTGATTTCCAACTTATCATATTCCCATGTTTCCCTCCTCCAGGTGTAAAAGACGAGAGAGATGTAATTGTTTTGCCAGACATAGCAGTACTGGAACATCCATACTCATCATTTTTTAAAGATTTCTATAATGCCTCTCTCTCTGTCTCTCTCTCTGTCTCTGTCTCTCTTCCTCTCTCTCTCTGTCTCTGTCTCTCT
>NW_020954907.1:3254212-3256754 GCF_900497805.2 Vombatus ursinus | reverse complement strand
TCTCTCTCTCTCTCTCTCTCTCTCTCTCTCTCTTCTTCCCTCCCTGCCTGTCTCCCCATGGTCAAGACCATATTCACTCCTTCCCCATTACTTTGGTTGTCATCCCTGCATCTTCTTCCCCCTTCTTTTAGGGCTAGCCTTAACTTTGGCTATGGAACCATCCATCCCTCAGGCCTCAACTTCCCATGGCTGAATGTCAGAACAGAATTGCTCCTGGCTCTTCTTGGACCCTTTACATATGTTGTAGCCATTGAACTTTTGCTTCTTAGTTCTAATCAAAACACAACTTTGGATATTGATCTCTATAACTAAGTCCTTACCTTGTTCTTTTCCATGTTCAAGTGTTTCATTGGCACTGTTCCCTGGATTCTGGAATGCTAGTTTGACATTGCCAATTGTCCTGGTGCTGGCACTATTTCCTCAAACCACAATGTCTAGTTCAATATCTTGTGCACTGAGCAATCCTAGAATCATAACTCTGGGGATGGAAAGGAACTCAGAAGACAACCAGCCCAATACCTTCATTAAACAAATAGGAAAACTGAGACCCAGGGAACTTAAGTGACTTGACCAAGGCATAAGTCACAGGTGAGAATTAGACCCAAAGTTTCTATGTCCGGAATCATTATGTTTTCCACTATAATATGTTCTCTAATTACATCTTCAGTATTGGCTGAACTAGAATATATTTCATCACCTTATTGAATTGAGGTTGTTCTTTATTCTAACAAGTATTATTAATTTTTGTTTGTTCTCCATTTTCTAAGAAGACTAAGGACATTGTGGGGTGACTCATGTGTGAATTGGATTTAAATGAGGCAGAGTTGCACTGAGTCATCAGCTTCGCTCTCTCTTCCAGAGTCATCAAAGTGCAGGGGCAAAACAAAAGTCAGAATGAATAGTGATGGCCCTGGCAGTAAATGACCTTGGTATCTTCACTGTCTGACCAAGCTCTAAGTGCTCCACAGAGCCTACTTCAGCTACCTTCCTGGCCAATGGTACAATTTTTTCTCTTCTACCCATTCCACTGGGGGAAGTCTTCATATGCTTAGAGTAGACACCCCCCTAGCTTGCTGATGGGTTTGTGACCTGTTGGTTAGCCTCAACCTGATTTAGCCTGTCTGCCAATATTTTTTACCAGGATATGGTTACTGCACATGATATGGCTTCTCACAGCCACAGGTGAGAGTTGAATGCCAGGTAGACACCAAAGAGGGTTAAAAGGGCTCAGCAAGCCCTCACATCAGAGCTGCTAGTTTTCCTTGAACACCTCATACACCCCAAGCAAGTATGGTAGAAAATAAAGAAGGGGGTCAAGAGAAGTAGCACTTAGCATTAGGAATCAAGTTTCCTGGTAATTAAAATCTTCAGAATTTCTGAGATATTGTACAAGGCATTCTGTCCATTCAGGTTCAGTTTGAGCAAGATGAAGTCTCATTTCTAAGATATATAGGGAACTGATTGAAATTTATAAGAATAAGAGCCATTCCCCAAATGATAAATGGTCAAAGGATATGAATAGGAAGTCTTATGAGGAAGAAATCCAACATCAAAAACCACATAAGGAAATGTTCTAAATCATTTATAAAGAAATGCAAATAAAACAATTTTGAGGTTCCACCTTATACTCAAAAGATTGGCAACATTGGCAAAAAAAGGAAAATTACAATTATTGGAAGAAATGTGGGAAAACAGTGACTATTTATATACTTTTGGTGGAGCTATAAATTGATCCAACCATTAATCAATTTATAAAATGACAATAATATTGTAAAACAGAAAGCTCTAAAAGGATTTAAGAAATCTGGTCAGCAATTGCCTCCCAAGAGTTTCTCTTCCTTTATCTCTGGTCTCCCATGGCCTCACAGAACCGCGACCTGGCAGCTGCGAGTGCCGCTGCCACCACCCATAAGGTGGCCAAGCCTGGGGCGGGTGCTGCCTGCAGGTCCGTTGGCAAGAGGTTACAGCAGGAATTTATGACTCTAATGATGTCTGGAGACAAAGGAATTTCTGCCTTCTCAGAGTCAGACAATCTCTTCAAGTGGGTTGGGACCATCCATGGGGCAGCTGGGACAGTATATGAAGACCTAAGGTACAAGCTGTCCTTGGAATTCCCTAGTGGCTACCCATATAATGCTCCCACTGAAATTTGTTACACCTTGTTACCATCCTAATGTGGACCCCCAAGGCAATATCTATTTGGACATCCTGAAGGACAAGTGGTCAGCTCTGTATGATGTCAGGACCATCCTGCTATCTATCCAGAGCCTGCTGGCAGAACCCAACATTGACAGCCCATTGAAAACACATGCTGCTGAACTTTGGACAAACCCCACAGCCTTTAAAAAGTACCTTCTGGAAACCTATATGAAGCAGGTGACTAGCCAAGAGCTCTGACCCCGGCTGCCCAGACTACCTTCCTTCATCTTGTGTGTATGTGCACGTATGTGTGTCTATCTTTTTCCCTTCCTTGCAACCTGTCTTCTCCTCTTTTCTGTACAGGACTCTGTTTCGTGGACTGTTTTCCTTTTCTTTTTTTTTT
>NW_020954907.1:3244018-3254112 GCF_900497805.2 Vombatus ursinus | reverse complement strand
AGAGAGAGAGAGAGAGAGAGAGAGAGAGAGGAGAGGAGAGGAGAAGGAGAATAAAGATTTCATTTTTCATGTTTTTTTCCTTCTTTTTCAGTTGGGGAGGAGTGGGAGAGAGAAGGCAGATTTGGGGTAATTTTTTTAAGTATAATTTAATGTAAGAATTAAACACCTATAGCTAACTTGGTGGATCTTCAAATTTAGATACGTTTGGCTAAGATCAGCAAGATAGTAAATGTCCAAACTGGGATTTGAATTCAGGTCCTCTTACTCCAAATTCAGTCCTCCTTCCACTGACATATGGGGAGGTCAGTGAAGACTGTGAAGGAAGTACCTTTTAAGAATATCCTGAAGAACTGGTAGGATCATTACAGGCAGGAATTGGAAAAAAGGGCCCTTTGGGCAGAGGAAACACTGGGCAAAAACATAAATTAGGTGTCTATGGATATATTTGATGATTGATGAGTAGTTCACCTTGGCTGGCCCAAGATCATTAGCTTCTCAAACTTTCTGATGGAAAGGTGAGGGTTTTGTAACATCAGGGCTATGACTAGGCCAGTGCAACTGGACCTTTACCATAGAATGCCATATTTAAAGGGCACTAAACTCATGGGTTTTTAGGACACTTGCAATCCTTCAGAAACGGAGAAACAACACAGTTTAGAACTGAGTTATCAAGAGTAATTAGTTAAAATAGGCAAGGATAGGATCATAGATTGTGTGAGTTTCTTAACAGCCTCATCCTTCCTCAACACCACTACCCCCCCATTAACTTGAAAGTATGATTTTTCTCACTTGTCCCAGGTGCAATTTGTAGTTCTTAACCCAGACGCAACAATCCCTAGTTAATATTCTGTATGACATGTAAGAAAAAGGGGAAACATAATGGATTTTTCTTTTTACTAGAAACACATTTAACAATGAAAGAGAGAAAGACTCTATAAAAATGGAAGAATTAAATATATAGCTTCTCATTTAATATTAAAGTAAAGGGATACAGGCATTTGGAAAAGATTGTGGCATATGACTTATTCATGAATTCCCATGTACAAAACCTGCAGGAAGTATCATAGCTGTGAAGGATTTGAAAAACATCTGTCCTGGGTTATTAATGGAATCTACAGGAGGGACTGGGTACATTTTGATAAGCAAAAATACTGATTCACTTGTTTATTTTTTTCTCACTCTGGGAAAAAAATGGCAGAAATTCTGAACATTTTGGCCCAGAATTCAAGAGTTTCACAACTTGGTGCTATGTGCCACATAGAGTACAGCTACTTGCCCACTGAGGCTACTCTGGAATTAAGTTGATCATCTATGATGAAAGAACTCCTAGGGGATGTGGGCTGTAGCTTCTATGATGATCACTCTGGGACATTGCTGCACAGCACGTATTTAGGGCCTCCACACAGATGGTTGGATAATTCAGTCATTCTTAATGAAATGCAGCCGAGAATGCATATGCTTTAATAAATGAACATTCAAAAAATCTAAATGAGTGGCTTTGCAAAGTCACCCACTGGGGAGAATTTGGGCAAGGGATGCAAATTCTCTGGACTTTGTATTGCCCCCTGAGGTGATCGTCATGATCCCATTGAGCAGAAAAATAAGGCACTATGAGGAGAAAATGGCCCCAGAAACAGGGTTGGAAATATGTAAGAAACAAAAATAAAAACAGACCTGTCTAGGTTAGAACTGTTACAGGTAGACTCATCTTCATTCATTGACCAGACATCCAAACAATTTCAGACATCCAAAGAATAGAGGCAAGGAGGTAGTGGAATGCCACTGAGACTAATCAGTCATTAAGCATTTTACTGTATGTAATTGTGTGTTGAGATGAGTCTTGAAAGAGGCCACGGAAGGTCAGAGGCTGAGGTGAGGAGGGAGATCATTCCAGGCAGAATGGACCACCAATGGAAAGGCACAGAGTCAAGAGGCAGAGTGTCCTAGATAAGAAATGGCAATGAAGTCAGTGCTGCTGGATCATAGACTGATGCTTGGACATGGAGTAGCAGGGGACTGAGGAAAGTCCATCTTCTTTCTTTCAAAAGGGTGTCATCCCTCCAACCTGACAATGGCTTGCCCAAAAGGACAAGAGCTACAGAAAAACAGATTTCTTTCTTCTGTACTTGTCTATGTATTTTCTAACCTCTTTGTTCCCTCACTTCAAGCCCTGATGCAGCAGCTGGAAAGAAGTATCTTGACAACCTGTCTAGACAAGTACAAAAGAAGGTGACAGCAAATTCCACTGATAATTCTATTAATGTTAGAGAAGTTTTAGCTTCTCCAGGGCAAAGTACATTTATCAGTGAGGATTGGAGAGCCTCCCTGTAAAAGCCTGCAGCATGGCACATATTGGCTGAGAGGAATCACAGGTCACAATCTCTTCTCTTCCAAAATCTTAATAACAGATCCTCAAATGTCTTCTTGAAAACCTCTAGTGATGAGGAACTCACTTCCTCCAGAGGCATCCCGTTCCTATTTTGGACAAATCGAATACAGAGAGAGGCTTTATTTATTTTTTTTTGTTTTATTAAACATTTAAGTCAAAGAATTATATATGGCCCCAGCTTCTGGGATAAGAACTCACTATTCAACAAAAAACTGCTGGGAAAACTGGAAAATACTATGGCAGAAACTAGGCATAGCCCAGCAGCTTATACCATATACCAAACTAAAGTAAAATGGGTTCATGATTTAGATATAAAGGGTGATACTATAAGCAAACTGGGAGAGCAAGGAAAAATTTGCCTGTCAGATTGATGGAGAATAGAAGAATGTATGACCAAACTTAGCTCTTCTCAGCAATGCAAAGATCTAAGGCATCTCCAAAAATCTCATGATGGAAAATTTATCCACACCCAGAGAAGGAACTATGTAATGTGAATGTAGATTGAAGCATACTGTTTGCTCTTTTTCCCTCTGTTTTGTTTTATTTCTTCTTTCTTGTGGTTCCTCCTATTGATTCTAATTCTTCTTTACAATATGACTGATATGGAAATATGTTTAATGGGAATGTATATGTAGAGCCTATATCAGATTGCACAACTTCTTGGGGAGGAAGGTGAGAGGGAGGGGGAGAAAATTTAAAACTCAAAAGCTTATGGAAGTGATGATGAAAACTAAAAATAAATCAGTTAATTTTAAAAAGAGAATTATATATGGCATAGTGGAAAGAGTAAGATTTGGTGTAGGACCTAGGTTCAAATTCTGACTCTGATACCTGTTTGAGTTTGGACAAGTTCATTAACCTCTTTTATTGTCAACTTTCTCATTTTTAAGATGAGAAGTTTAGACTAGATGATCTAGAAATTCTCTCCCAACTCTAAATCTATGATTCTATGAAAAACAAAATATGGCAGAAGACAAAATGCCTAAATTTGACTGCTCATAATACACAATAACTGGTATTCACATAACACTTAAAGAGCATTACATACACTGCCTCATATGATCTTCACAACCCCATGAGTTATGCTAAAGCAATTACCATCCCCATTTCATACTGACAAAACTGACTAAGAAAGATTAAATGAGTAGGCAAATTAATGAAAGTGGTAACTTAGTTCTTCCTGAATTCAAGCTCAACACTCTAATCACCATGCCAATGCAAACTGGGCACTCCAAGACTGTACACTAAAAATGGGCCCTTGAACCAAACCCAACAAGCAGCAGCAAACTTTCAAAAGGTTCTAGGTTCCAGCAAAGCCCAAATCACCTAGGCCTGGAGTCAAGAAGACCTGATTTCAAATCTAATCTCAGATTCTTATCAGCTGTGTGACCCTGGACAAGTCACTTAACCACCATCTGCCTGAGTTTCCTCAACTATACAATGTGGATAATAATAGCACCTACCTCCCAGGGTTGTTGTGAGAATCAAATGAGATAATAGTTTCAAAGTGGTAAGCACAGTGCCTGTCACATAGTAGGTACATAATAAATGTCTGATGTATTCCTTCATTTTGAGGGGCAAGGATAAGATGTGGGGAGATAAAGCTGGGGGGAGAAGTTGGTGTCCCTTATCAAATGATCACTATAATAATCACTATAATACTATGTATTAACAGAGGTGTTGACAATCTCTTAGATGGATGAAAGCAAACACACATACGAACAAAAGAAATATGCAAAAATAAAAATAAGATCAATCCAAAGATCATTGACCTTTTCTCCACTTTTTTTTACTGTAATCTGTTCTTTGACAAGTGCTAGAACTATAAAGCACTCCATGAAACATTTGCTCTTAATTGATAATGCCTGCATGCCAAATTCTAAAGATGATTCTGTAAGATAACTGCCAAGGTATTATCTTTCAGAAAGAAAAAAAGCTATTACCAGTGGAAATGAACTGGCCCTCCTAAGAATCCTGGGAGACTAGATGTGATACTGTCTCACAGAGCACTTTAGAAAATGTAGTTGCAGGAAGTGGGAGCATTACTTCTAGTTTTATTCTCCGTGTCTCAGGGCCAGGGCAAAGGTAGGCTTGTTCCCAGTGCCTCGTAATATGGAAACATTGTAAGGCCCAGGCAGAAAGTAATGCTGAATTCTAACAGAATCATACGAATGGTCCTGGGATTTAGGCATCAATGGAGGGGAAACGAAATTCACAGAAAGGGTGGCTGGGTCAATATTTAGTTGATATACATTATCTGGTATGGAGAGCAAACAGGTGAGAGCTTTAGGTAATTTGTTATGTGTATTGGGAAAGAGGTTAGGAATGCAAGCTTAGCTGGAAGAGGGAAGAAGAGAGCATTGGTCAGTTCTCAAACAGAATCATAGAAACTTAGACTTTTAAGAGACTTCAGAAAGGACATATTCTGGCCCACAACTGAACAGGAATCTCCTTTACTAAAGGTCTGACAGTGGATCATGCAATATATTCTTAAAGACCTTCAGTGATGGAGAACCACTGCCTCCAGAAGCAACCTATTCCAATTTGGGGAACATTTAATGTATGGGGAGATCCCTCCTCCCTGTCAATAGATCTAAATCTGCTTCTTTCTATCCTTTTGCCCTAGTTCTTCCTTCTCAGAAGCAAAATTGGTGTCTTTCCCACTTTCAATGTCAGAGTCTCTCAGAAACTCAGAGGAAGTGATCACATTCTTACCAGTCTTCTCCTCCCAAGGGTAAATGGCCCTTGTTCCTTCAGCTATTCTTCCCAAGATCTTCATTCCCTTTATTATCCTATTTTCTATAGGCTGTGGAAGTTACAATTGATTAACATGGTTTCTAAAATGTGTGCAGGGAATATAATAATTTTAGTTAGTATGTATATGTGTGCATATGTATACATCTATGTGTATATATATATATATACAGACAGACAGATACACACACAGACATACACACACATACATACACATATATACGTGTATGCACACACACACACACACACACACACACACACACAAAGCTTAGAAATGAGCAGGAAGAGGAGTGTGGGCTGGATTTCCTTTGCATTAATTAAAGGAATTTTTTTTTAATTTTAAAGGATCTTAAACATGTCCTCCAACCAAAAACCCATGTCTTTTCATGCCAATATTATTTTTTTTGTGGTGATTTTGTATGACTTCAAATTCTGTAACACTTCAAAGAACTAAAGTTCTGGAAGCCCAAAAGTCAATGGAAAGGCACATGGCAGAAGTGAACAGGCTATAACATATAATAATCCTGGTATTATACTGGGAAAGTCATGTAAGAGATGGTGTCAAAATGTGTGATCAAAAAAGAGTAAGTGGGGCAGAGCCAAGATGGCGGAGTAAAACCAGTGACTTGCTTGAGCTCTTCCCCAAACTGCTCCAAATATCTGTAAAAAATGGCTCTAAACAAAATCTAAAGCAGTAGAACCCACAAAAAGACAGAGTGAAACAAATTTCCAGCCCAAGACAACCTGGATGGTTGATCTGAAAGGTATATCATGCTGGGCTGGGAAAGGAGCTCAGTTCGACGTGGGCGCGCAGGCCTCAGCGAACCGGGAGCAGGCCTCAGAGGACTGAATCACGGGCAGCTGTGGAAGCTTCCAGACTTCTCAACCCATGAATGCAAAAGACAGCTTAGAAGGTCAGTAGGAAAAGTCTGTGTCTGTGGCGGTAAGAGAGAAACTGGTGAGGTCCTAGCCCTAATCCCCAAGCACAGCCCCTGGGGAAACGGCTACCTTCCAGCCCACAGACTGAGGCGGAATCATTGAATGGCTGATCAGAGGGAAATTGCAGGGATCTCTCTGCTGGTGCAGGATTCTCTTGCTTTGCCCGCTTGGATCTGGGTCACAGTTCTCAGGGGTGGTCCAGGGTCAAGGAGGAATGCTGGCGTGGTGGAGCTTGTAGTGTCAAATGTGGTGGAGGAAAGAAAATCCTCCTCACAGGTCCAAAACAGAAAAGAGTGCTTGTGGACACTCTTAGGCCAGGAAAGTAGTAAACACCTCAGCACTTGATCACAGCACCTTTGAAGAACTGAAAATTTACAAGTCTGTAGAAGTATCTCTGAAAACAGCTGCACAAAAGCCCTGAAGCTTGCGACAATGCATTCTCCACACTGGAAGCAGACTCCTACCTTAACAAAGAGTTTATAACTCAAGAAATTGGCTGGGATCATGAGCAAGCAGCGTGAAAAGAGTTAGACCATAGAATATTACTTTGGTGACAAAGAAGATCAAAACATACAACCAGAAGAAGACAACAAAGTCAAAGTTCCTACATCCAAAGCCTCCAAGAAAAATATGAATTGGTCCCAGGCCATGGAAGAACTCAAAAAGGATTTTGAGAAGTAAGAGGAGTAAAGGAATAACTGAGAGTGATGCAAGAAAATCATGAAAAGCAAGTCATCAGCTTGCTAAAGGAGCCCCTCCCAAAAAATACTGAAGAAAATAACACCTAAAAAAATAGCTTAACCCAAATAGCAAAAGAGGACCAAAAAGCCAATGAGGAGAAGAATGTCTTAAAAAGCAAGATTGACCAAATAGAAAAGGAAGTCCTAAAGCTTACTGAAGAAAATATTTCCTTAAAAATTACAATGGAGCAATTAGAAGCTAGTGACCTTATGAGAAATCAAGACACTGCAAAACAAATTCAGAAGAATGAAAAAATAGAAAACAATGTGAAATGTCTCATTGGAAAAAACAAATGACCTGGAAATAGATCCAGGAGAGATAATTTAAAAATTATTGCACTATCTGAAAGCCATGATCAAAAAAAGAACCTAGACATCATCTTTCCAGAAATTATCAAAGAAAACTGCCCCAGTATTTTGGAACCAGAGGGCAAAATAGAAATGGAAAGAATCGACTGATCTCCTCCTGAAAGAGATCCCCAAAGGAAAACTCCTAGAAATATTGTAGCCAAATTCCAGAATTCCCAGGTCAAGGAGAAAATATTGCAAGCAGCCAGAAAGAAACAATTCAAGTATTGTGGAAACACAATCAGGATAACACAAGATTTAGCAGCTTCTACATTAAGGGACTGCAGGGCATGGAATATAATATTCTGGAGGGCAAAGGAGGTAGGATTACAACCAAGAATCACTTACCCAGCAAAACTGAGTATAATTCTTCAGGGGAAAAAATGGTCATTCAGTGAAATGGAGGACTTTCAAGCATTCTTGAGGAAAAGACCAGAGCTGAATAGAAAATTTGACTTTCCAGTACAACACTCAATGGAACATGAAGAGGTAAACAGGAAAGAGAAATCATAAGAGACTTATTAAGGTTGAATTGTTTAATTCCTGCATGGAAAGATAATATTTGTAACTCATGAGTCATTTGTCAGTATTAAAATAGTTGGAGTGGAACAAATAATATGTATGTGTAGATAGATTGATAGATAGATAGAGGGCACAAGGTGAGTTGAAGATGAAGGGATGATATCGAGAGAATAAAATTAATGGGTGAGAGAGGATTATACAGAGACAAGGAGAAAGGGAGAGGTAGAATGGGGTAAATTATCTCACATAAAATAGTCAAGAAAAGGCTTTTATAGTGGAGGTGAAATGGGGGAAAGTGAGAGGGAATGAGTGAATCTTATTCTCATCAGATTTGGCTTAAAGAGAGAATAACATATACACTCAATTGGGTATGGAAATCTATCTCACCCTACAGGAAAAAGGCAGGGGTGGGGGAAGAGGACAAGAGAGCGGGAGGATGATAGAGGGGAGGGCAGAATGAGGGAGGGGGCAATCAGAAGGAAGCACTTCTAAGGAGGGACAGGGTCAGAAAGAGAGAATAGAATAAATGGTGGGCAGGATAGGATTAAGGGAAATATACTTAGTTTTTCACAACATGACTACTATGGAAGTGTTTTGCATGACTACACGTGTATAACCTGTATTGAGCTGCTTGCCTTTTCAATGAGTGTGGGTGGGGAGGGATGAAGGGATAAAATCTGGAAACCAAAGTTTTAAAAACATTAAAAAAATTGTTAAAAACATTAAAAACATTTAAAAAATTGTTTTCACATGCAGCTCGAAAATAAGATATACAGGAAAGAGGATATAGCAATCTATCCTGCCCTACAGGAAAATTGAAGGGGAAGGGGATAAGAGAAGGGGGGGAGAGATAGAAGGGAGGGCAGATTAAAGAAGGGGTATACAGAATGCATGCCATCTTGGGGTGTGGGGAGGGATGAGATGGGGAGAAAATTTGGAACTCAAAATCTTGTGGAAGGGAATGTTGAAAACTAAAATTTAATTAATTAATTAAAAAAAAGAATAAGGAATGGTAAGGAGGGCTAGCTAGCATTGTCCTGATGTCAAGACTTCCCCACATCAAATAAAGTCAACTAGTGTTCATTAAGAGCTTATTATACACCCTGAGCTGGGATGTAAAGAAAGGTTAAAACAAAACAAAGCAAAAACAATCCCTGTTCTCAAGGGCCTCACAGTCTAACATGGGAGGCAAGATGCAAACAAACTTAATGTGAACCAGCCATGAGACATGGCAGCCAAAAAAGCTAGTGCCAGCTTCTACAACTTTGAGAAACATATGGTATTTGGACGGAGGGAGTTGAGCCTCTGTCTGGCCTTGTCTTGGTTCATCCAGAGTATCATATGTTAGTGGGGTCAAACTCAAATAGAAACAGGGGCCACTAAGCCACACATAACAATCTCTACTAGTACATATTGACTTAGAAAGCTACATATTAACAATACCTACATTTTAGTGTATTTTTCATTCATTTTGTTAAATATTTCCCAATTCCATTTTAAACTAGTTCAGCTGGAGTGAGAAGTCTTGCCAGCTGGCAGACCCTTTATTTGGCATCTCTATTGTACAAGACTAGATGACCCCTTAGCTTTCTTCCTGTCTATCATGAAATAAGAGTTCAGCTAGAACTTCCCCATAGATAGATCAGCATCCCACTGTTAGATGCAGCTAGGTGGCTCATTGAATAGAATTGGAATTGGAATTAAGAATACCTTAGTTCAAATCCTGCCTGAAACACTTATTAGCTGTGTGACTCAGGGTAAGTCCTTTAGCTTCTGTCTGTCTCATTTCCCTCAACTATTAAGTGGAAATGATAATAATGGTACGTACCTCCCAGGGTTCTGATGAAGATCAAATGAGGCATCTGTAAGTGAAGCACATTGTAGATGCTTAATAAATGCTTGTTACCTTCCTGCCAATTCCAAGACCCTGTGATTTTGATTTCTGGCACTCTCAGAACCTTGTTATAAGAACACTATTTTTTTAATGGTGAAGGACTCTATGAATATGACCAATTATACAGTAATTCTTGATACCATCTTTAGATAATACTCTGAGATTTGAAGTTCATGACCTTCTAATCCACCCCTCTCCCATTTCCATATTTCCACTTGATTTTGGGCTTTCCCCTCCACACACCCAACCCTGATATATAAATATAGCTATAGACATAGATACAGATATCTTCAACCATTTGGTGAGAGTATTGCTTTGTGGATTGGAGGTTTATAGTTTCCTTTCATCATCTTGGATTTGTATTTTCCCTGGCATATTACACACATAAAATTCACCCTTTCTTAGAGTAAAACTTTTATTTATACAATGCTGGAGTTTCTCTGTCTCTGTCTCTGTCTCTATCTCTGTCTCTGTCTCTCTTTTTGTCTCTGTCTCTGTCTCTGTCTCT
>NW_020954907.1:3109096-3244008 GCF_900497805.2 Vombatus ursinus | reverse complement strand
TCTCTGTCTCTGTCTCTCTTTTTGTCTCTGTCTCTGTCTCTGTCTCTCTCTGTCTCTCTCTCTGTTTCTTTCTGTCTCTCTGTCTCTCTCTCTCTGTCTCTCTCTGTCTCTCTCTGCCTCATTCATTACAGCTGTTGTGGTGGTAGTATGTTGAAACCTAAGAAAATTCATCTAAGAGGATTCAGCCCAGAAATGATTTCACCCTAAAGAGTTGTGCCAGCAGAGGTGGTGGCCTGACCCCGGAGAGTTCAGGCAGCCATCCTATATTATGTCTAACTGTTCCTCACGACCCAACCCTAGGAATATGGCTAAGGGGGAAGATGTGGGAAGGGACTAATACAGGAAGATGGTCCCTAAGAAAAGAATGCTATGGTGATAGAATTCTGGGGACTGTGGCCAGGACCCAGATAGAAGTGTTGCCAGCCGACAGATCCCTTATTTGTCACTTCTGTTGTATAGGACTACATGACCCCTTGATCTTCCTGTTTATCATGAAAGGGAGTTCAGATAGTACCTCTTCATTGACAGATCAATATTCCAGCTAGAGAATGGGGTACAAGGTGCAGAGGATGGGATGGAAGGCTGCAGAGAGGAAGCATAACCCTAAGGTATATTTCTAAGGACTTAGTCCCAGTTAGTCCCACCTTGTTTAAGCTCTATCGAGGAGATGGAACTAACTTTCAACTTCCCTTTGTGAAGCAATAGGACAGTGATATTAAGATGCTGTTTGTGGAATAGTCAAAAAGGGCACTCAACAGCAAGTCAGGACTCAGGCTATAATCTAAGATCTATCCCTAACTGCTGTGGGACCTTGAACAAATCACTTGAAAGCGCTCTGAATTTTAAGTCATAAACCCGAGTCCATATCCTAGCCCTGCTACTTATTCAGTGCGTATCTTTGTGTTGGTGAGGTTACCATCTAGACAAGGTTCCCACTGGCTCATACTTCCCCAGAATCCTAATGGTGGAGTCGATGACTAGAAGGTGCCAGTTGAATAACAGAGAAGTCTGAATATAGTCAAGTGCCAGCAGTTTTGTGCCCATGTGCACCCATAGGAATGGAAGAACACATAGAAGAGGTGAGTCTTCTTAAGTCCGGGGGTGATGACAACATCTGAGGGAGTTTCATACTTTAATTAAGCAGCACAGACATGTAGGGCTGTAAGGAGCACAAAGTGACAAGGGTATTGGCACAAGATGCCTAGTTCAGAGCATGCTGACAATACTCACAGTCTTCCAGTAGTCTAGAAATATTTGGAGTAAGTTTCTAAATAGCAGGAATAATTAACTAAATACCATCCTCCTCTTGGCAGACAGGGATTACAAGGACAAAATGGTGTGTGTATCGTCTGACATGATTACTGTTCTAATTTGTTACACAGAAAAATTAAATTCTGGGAGTAGACTAGGAGTATTCTCATAAATAATTGGGATGTAAATAAAAAGATTCATCAATAAAACTTATTTAACGATCACACCAATGAGAATAATTATTTCATAGATAGGGCTACCAAACAGCAGGTGTGGGTGTCTTCCTTCTCCCTACTGTCATGCACCACCTTGAACTCAACTGAGAATAGCTTATGGCACTTAGTTATAGCTCTTTATGCTGTCCTGAAGCTCATAGAAAAAGCTGTCCACACTTGTTCTATCTATATTCCTCTCTCTTATAAGTGGGCAGCTAGGTGGCCCAGTGGATAGAGTGCTGGGCCTGGAGTCAATAAGACCTGAGTTCAAATCCAACCTCAGACACTTGCTAGCGTGTGACCCTGGGAAAGTCACTTAATTCTGTTTGCCTCGGTTTCCTCATCTGTAAAATGAACTGGAGAAGGAAATGACAAACTACTCCAGTGTCTTTGCCGAGAAAAAAACAAATGGGGTCACGACTGAAATCACTGAACAACAATCACAAAACTGAATCTGAGAGAAGGATGACGTGACTTGCAGAAGCCAGGGAGGTCAGTGCTAAGAGAACAGCAGAGAGAGCCTCCCAAGCATGGAGGAGAGCCAGAGAAAATGCCCAGAGTCAAGAGAGATAGAGGCTGTTCATGGAACAGCCAAGACATCAGTGTCACTGGAAGGAAAATTCTGTGTCAGGGAATAATAAGGTATAAAAAGACAGGAAAGGTAGAAGGGAACTAGGTTATGAAGGGCCTCGAAGACAAAGAATTTTGTGTTTAATCTTAGAGGTTATAGGGAACCACTGGAGTTTATTGAGTAAGGAAGGGAGTTACATGATTGGATCTGGGTGTTAGGGAAATCACTTTAGTGCCTGAATGGAGGATGTATTTGGAGTGGGTAGAGATCTGAGGCAGACGGAGCCATCAGCAGCCATTGCAATATCCAGGTGTGAGGTGATGAGGGATTGCACCAGGGTGGTGGCAGTGTCAGAGGAGAGAGGGGGCATATTGGAGAGATGGTGCAGAGGTGAAATGGATAGCCCTGGACAACAGCTTGGTTAAGGGGGAAGGGGGGCAGTGAGAGAGACTATGGAAGCCGTGATGACTGCTAGGTTTAGCCTGAGGTGCTGGGAGGATGGTATCACTGTCTACAATCAAAGTAGTGGTTGTGTAAGTAGAGAGAAAGGGTCAGATTGGAAAGATGTTATAAAAGTAGAAATGGCAAGATTTGGCAACTAATTGGATTTCGTGAGTAAGGGAGAGTGAGATGTCAAGGTTGATGTACAGGTTGTAAACCTGGAAGAATGGAAGGATGGTGGTACCTTTAACAGAAATAGGGCTGTTTAGAATAGGGAATTATTTTGGAGGGAAAGATAACAAATTCAATTTAGGAGAGATTAAATTTGAGATGTGCCCAAAACACCCAAACGAACTGCCTGACTGACTCTAGAATTTGCTTTTAATTTCTTTCCAGGGGTGTGGTCATTTTTTTAGCCCAGCTAATATTGTAGCCTATTCTTAATTCCCTCAAGGGATTTGGTGAATCAGAAAAGCTGACACATTTTATAATTAGTTTAGTATGTCTTTACCAGTCCCTTTTATATGGCTAGGTCTTGGTCTTTCAAGGACCATATCTTTTATAAAGGCAATGCAAGGAGTATGTTTTCCATTTTATAGAGGAGGAAACTGAGGCATCTGATGCTTAAGTGATTTAAAAACTTGAGTGCACAGGGTTGTAGGTAGTAGTGGAAACAGGAAATGAAACTCAAGACAAGTGCTTTTACATTCTACCACGTCTCCACCTTCGGCAATGACCTAGGGTTTAGCTCTAATTCTGCAATTAAGTCATGGAGTGACCTCAGGTAATTTAGTTAACCTTTCTGTTAGTCAATTTCTTTATCCATCAAAGGGAGATGATTCCCTCACAAGACTGTTATAAAACTCAAATGAAATAATGAATGGGAGGTTGTTTGTGAATTCTAAAATGCCATAAAATGCAAGCCATGGTTATAAAAGACCATGAAATCCATTTCAAAAGTATAAATTGCAATACAAATGGGGGTTATTTTTATTACAATGCATTGCCCTTTCCTGAACTATAATCTAATAGCTGAATATTTCTGTCTTCTTTGGGGGAGAGGGAGAAGGCATTGAAAAAAGAGAGACTGAAATCCACAAACCTCCCTTCAATTGTCATGTGACTGAAGATGCTTATGAAAAGTCAGCTAGAAGCAGCCCTTCTAATGACAAATTATCGCCTAGGATTGTTGACTCACAGAATCTCCCAGCAGGAAGGCAGCTTTGAGGTCATTTAGGACAAACCCTACCTGGAGCATGACTCTCCTCCACATTTGTGTTTTGCTTCTTTTTTTTTTTTTGACCTGGTCTGTGATTTCATAGGAAACTATTACTAAGGAAAACCTCTTTTTTTCCCTGGTTGTATGTGAAAACAATTTTTAACATTTATTTTTAAAACTTTGGGTTCCAAATTTTCTCCCTTCTTCCCACCCAACCCACTCTCATTGAGAAGGCAAGCAAATTGATACAGGTTATATACGTGTAGTCATGCAAAATACTTCCATAGTAGTCATGCTGTGAAAAACTAACTCTGTTTCCCTTAATCCTATCCTGCTCCCCCCCATTTATTCTATTCTCTCTTTTGACCCTGTCCCTCCTCAGAAGTATTTGCTTCTGATTACCCCCATTCCCAGTCTGCCCTCCTCTCTATCATCCCCCTACTCTCTTATCTTCTTCCTCCCTATTTTCCTATAGAGTAAGATAGATTTCCATACTCACTTGAGTGTGTATGTTATTCCCTCTTCAAGCCAAATCCAATGAGAATAAGATTCACTCATTCCCTCTCACATTCCCCCATTTCCCCTCCACTGTAAAAGCCTTTTCTTGTCTGTTTCATGTGAGATATTTTACCCCATTCTACCTCTCCCTTTCTCCTTCTCCCAGTATAGTCTTCTCTCACCCCTTAATTTTATTCTCCATATATCACCCTTTCATCTTCAACTCACCCTATGCCCTCCATCTATCTATCTATCTATCTATCTATCTATCTATCTATCTATCTATCTATCTATCTATCTATCTATCCATACATACATACATACATACATATATTTTTACCTCCAACTATCCTAATATTGACTAAGGTTTCATGAGTTACAAATATCATCTTTCAATGCAGGAATGTAAACAGTTCAACCTTAATAAATCCCTTATGATTTCTCTTTCCAGTTTACCTCTTCATGATTCTCTTGAGTCTTGTATTTGAATGTCAAATTTTCTATTCAGCTCTGGTCTTTTCATCAAGAATGCTTGAAAGTCCTCTATTTCACTGAATATCCAGTTTTTTTCCCCTGAAGGATTATACTCAGTTTTGCTGGGTAGGTGGTTCTTGGCTGTAATCCTCTCTCCTTTGCCCTCTGGAATATCACATTCCATGCCCTCTGTTCCCTTAATGTAGAAGCTGCTAAATTTTGTGTTTTCCTGATTGTATTTCCACAATACTTGAATTGTTTCTTTCTGGCTGCTTGCAATATTTTCTCCTTGACCTGGGAACTCTGGAATTTGGCTAGAATATTCCTAGGAGTTTTCCTTTGGGGATCTCTTTCGGGAGGTGATGGATGATTTCCATTTCTATTTTACCTTCTGGTTCTAGAATATCAGGACAGTTTCTTTAATAATTTCTTGAAAGATGATGTCTAGGCTCTTTTTTTGATCATGGCTTTCAGAGAGTCCAATAATTTTTAAATTGTCTCTCCTGGATCTATTTTTAGGTGAGTTGTTTTTCCAATGATATATTATACATTGTCTTCTATTTTTTTTTCATTCTTTTGGTTTTCTTTTACAATGTCTTGATTTCACATAATGTAACTAGCTTCCATTTGTTCCATTCTAATTTTTAAGGAAGTGTTTTCTTCAGTGAGCTTTTGGACTTCCTTTTCCATTTAGTCAATTCTGCTTTTTAAGGCATTTGTCTCCTAGTTGGATTTTTGGACCTCTTTTGCCATTTGGGTTAGGTTATTTTTTAAGGTATTATTTTCTTCAGTATTTTTTGGGGTCTCCTTTGGCAAACTGTTGACTTGTTTTTCATGATTTGCTTGCATCACTCTCATTTCTCTTCCCAGTTTTTCCTCTACTTCTCTTACTTGCTTCTCAAAATCCTTTTTGATCTTCTCTGTGGCGTGGGACTGATTCATATTTTTCTTGGAGCCTTTGGATATAGGAGCTTTGACTTTGTTGTCTTCTTCTGATCATATGTTTTGATCTTCTTTGTCACAAAATAAAGATTCTATGGTCTGACTTTTTTTGTGAGGTTTGCTCATGATCCCAGCCAATTACTTGAGTTATAAACTCTTTGTTAAGGTAGGGGTCTACTTCCAGTGTGGAGAGTGCACTATCCCAAGCTTCAGGTGTTTGTTGCAGCTGTTTTCAGAGATACTCCAAGGACCTGTAAATTTTCAGTTCTTCCAAGGTGGTATGATAAGGGGTGAGGTGTTTACTCCTTCACTGTCCTGGGCTCTGGTCTATAAGTGACCA
Organism: Vombatus ursinus; assembly: GCF_900497805.2. Lineage (NCBI taxonomy): Eukaryota > Metazoa > Chordata > Mammalia > Diprotodontia > Vombatidae > Vombatus > Vombatus ursinus. The sequence continues at coordinate 3,238,057 of NW_020954907.1, read as the reverse complement.
CAAGTGCTCTTTTCTTCCTTGGAACTGTGAGGAGGATTCCTTCTCTACCACCACTACAAGCTTCACCATGCCAGTGCTCCTCTTTGCCCCAGTACCACCACCCAGAACTGTGACCCATATCCAAGCATGGGAAAAGAAAGAGAATCCTGCCTTGGCACCAGCAAAGAGATCTCTGCAGTCCCTCTCTGATCAACCATGGATTCCCCCTCTGTCTGTGGGCTGAGCTCAGGAAGCAGCCGCCATCCCAGTACTGTGACTGGACAGGGACTTGGGACCAAGTTTCTCTCTCACTGTGATCACAGACTTTTCCTACTGACCTTCTAAGGTCTTTGGTATTTGTGAGTTGAGAAATCTGGAAACCACCACAGCCACCTGTGATTCAGTCCCTTGAGGCCTGTTCCAGGTTCACCTAGGCCTGGTCTTTGCTTGTGCACCCACACTAAACTGTGTTCCTCTTCCATCCTGGCACTATAGACCTTTCCAATCAACCATCCAGGTTTTCTTGGGCTGGAATTTTTTTCAATCTGTCTCTTTGTGGGATCTTCTGCTCTAAACTTTTCTTAGAGCCATTCTTTACATGTATTTGGGGGAGTGCTCAAGCAAGTCACTGCTTTTACTCTGCCATTGAGGAAAACCCTTATTAATAATAACAGCTGGAACTTTCTCCACAGCTTATAGTTCTTAAGAGTTTCCTGAAATCTTGACTTAAACACTTGCTAGCTATGTGACCCTGGTCAAATCACTTAACCTCTGTCAGTCTCAGTTTCTTCAGCTATGAAATGGGAAGAGTAAGTGCACCTTCATCACAGGGTTGTTGTAGGGATCAAACGAAATAATATGCATAAAACATTCTGAAAAATTTAAAGCATGATAGAAAGCTGACCTCAGAGTCAGGAAGAAAGGGTAAAGACCTAGCTTTTGATATTGAGAGTCAATGATTCCTAGTTTGTAAACACTGGTGACTATGTTACTTGGGTGTGTCATTAAAATGTAAGTTCCTTGAGTCAGGGCTTGTCTTTGCTAGTATACTTATATCCCTGGCACTTAGAATAGTATTTGACAGATAGTAAGTGCTTAATAAATGGGTTTTCTGCCTATCCCTCCCTTCTCCTTTCCTTTGTTCCACTCTCTGTACCACCTTTACTGTAAGGATGGTGGTACTCTAAACAGAAATATGAAAGTTAGAAGGCTGAGTGCATTTACTCATGTCTCCAGAGATTGATGACTCACTCTTCCCTTAGGTGGCCCATTCTACCTTTTTTTTCTAATAGCTTTAATTGTTAGTGAGATTTTCTACATATCATTTGGAAATCTCCCCCTCCAACTTTTATCCATTCCTTTTAGTTCTGCCTTTTGGGCTAAATGAAAGGATTTTAATTCCTCTTCCACAATGTCTTTCAAACAATTATAGGCTGACTATTATGACTCTCCAATGATTTCTCTTCTTTGGGCTCAATACCCCAATTCCTTAAAACAAATCTTGTATTTCATGCCTTCTATTCCCTAATGATCACAATCAAACTTGGAGTGAGAATGTGGGCAGAGACGGGGCAAGAAAGCTGCCTTTAAGTCTTTGAAGGGCTGTTACCTGGAAAGGGGGATTTAACAAATTCTCCTTGGCTCCAAGGGGAAGGGCTAAAAGCAATGAGTGAAATTTGAAGAGTGGCAGATTTAGACTTGGCATTTTCTAAGAATTGTAGGCATCCAAAATTACATTGGGTTAGAAATAAATTATTCAGTGGAGGTATTGGATTCTCCCTAATTGGAATCTTCCAAGCAAAGGGTGAATGTTCACTTGTCAGGGATTATTGTCCCCATACATAATATGACCTATTCCCTCTGAGGTCTCTCCCCAGAAATCCTATGATACTATGAAAGACCACAGGGTTTGGAATAGAATGTTCTGGATGCTACTATGAGTTTCAAATTTCAGGTCATCCTCAGATCTGATTCTCGTGCCATCGAAGTAAGTGATTAAAGTGTTGAACAGAATTGGACCATAGATAGTTTTGTGGCAGTTCACTAGGATCTCACTGCAGGTTGGCACCTACGTACTAATCACCACTCTCAGTATATAGCTGTTCAATCAGTCCACCCAATCTGCTTCATCATGCTCTTATCTAGTCTACATCTCTCCATCATCCACAAGATTTCACAAAAGGCTTTGGTAAATACCTTAGTGAAAGCCACATACTCTATATTCATAGCATTCTCTTAGATGACAGTCTTTCAACAAAAGGGAATTTAATCTGTCATGACAGTCTCAATGAATCTGTGTTGGATGATATTACTCATGAACTAATACCTTTAACAGCAAAGACTAGAATTTTAACTGTAATTAAAATTAAGCTATATGTATTGCCACCACCAGAAATGCACGGCAATGTTTTTTGTTTGTTTTTAAAGGCAACAAGGCAGCAACTCTTAAGAATAACTCCAATTAGGGAACCAGCCTCTCCCCACTCTGAAGATGCCTGCAAAATACTAGTGAAAGCAGGGCTAACCCAGGTTTCTGGGGTGCTGGTAATAAAGGTGCCTTCAACTTCACAGAAGAAAGGCACAGTATCAGGTAAGTTTTCTTTGTGGCAGAGCAGCTCAATTCTGGGGAGTCTGTTTGAATGGTGTTCCCTATGTGTTTGTGTTTCCCTGTATTGTTTGTGTCTCTAGAGAAAGTCCTGTGTTGGGGGTTTTAAGGCAGAGCCACCACTGAAAGGTTAAAAAGTCACAAGATCACAACTGCAGAGACATCTGTATCCTTGCCCACACTCTCTTAGTCCTTCATTATTCTCTTGGGCATTCCTGTGCCAGAGTTCATTTAATGATGGCAATAAACGATCATAGTGCCCAGATACTCTGACTGTTAGTTTGAAGAATTTATTTTTTCCCCTTTTGAAAATTGGGATATTTGCTCATAGCCTCTCTAAACTCCACTTCTTCATCTATAAAATGAGGAAGTTGGACTAGGGAACCTCTAAGGCCCCTTCTACCTCTAAATCAATGATCCTTTGTTAATTCGCTTTACCATTTCTTCTCCTTTTCTATACCATTTGTCAAAGTTCACTGACAGGGACTCAGCAATCAAATCTGCAAGTTATTTCAGTACTCTGGAATGTAATTTGTCCAGGTTTTGTAAACTGAACTCATTGAGGGCAACTAGGTGCCCAGTCAAAGCCTTATATATCATGACTGAATAAACCTAGGAGGTGGCATATGATTCAATGATTGGAAAGAAATGGTTTCCATCTACTATAATGTAAACTCAAGATGAAAATGAAGTGGTTTACAATCTGTCTTTGCATTCATTAAAATTTACAGGGCATCTGTCTTCATGATGCCTAAATGTGCTCCCTAACCCCATGGTGCACCATGCTCAGTGCATTCTCTTGAATGGAAGAGACATTTCTATTTAGTGCACTCAGAACAAGCAAAAGCATGACAGTTCCTTCATGCTGCATAAGGGAAGATATTTATTATGGGACTCCTTCCTCTGCTACCTTCTGAAAGTCATTCTTCTGAATACATTGACTGACTCCCACATATTTTATGCACTTTGTGATTTTTCTGAATGAGTAGTCTTTTTCCATTATTTCTGTTGAGTTCTGATATTATTGCACAGAAATGCTATCGGATTTCTGTGGTTTTATTTTACATCCTGCTATTTTACTGAAACCTTTGTCTCAATTAATTTCTTTGCACATTCTCCAGGATTTTCTAAATAAATCAACAGGTCATTGGCCCTTAAATGCATTGAAAATAAAATAAAGACAACAGGGTAGAGAGGGGGACATTTTAATTGTTTGTAGGAATTCTGTTTACTCCAAACTCTGAGATTTTGTCATGAGAAAGACTGAATGGTACACATACAACGAGGCTGAGACACCCAACTCCCTTAAATGGATAATTGACAAAATGAATCAATTACGTTTTTCTGTGTGTGCTTATGAGTAAGGATGCATAGTCTCTCCAATTTTCACTCAGATTCCAAAAAACAAACAAACAAACAAGCAAACAAAAAACAAAAACAAAAACAAAAAAACAAACAAACACAAAAAAAAGATCACTGACAATAGAGGTTTAGGACCATCTCTCTGGACCCTGATGAAACTTCCTTGGTCCTGGTTTTTTTTTTTCAGAAACCCATATTCTTCCCCTGATTGTTTTGAGGACTAATAGGCTTGTAAGACAATCAGAAGTCTCTTTTTTTCTGCTCTCAAAATCAAGCTAATGCTCACCCTGTCACAAGGCAGGACAAAGCTCCCTCCTCTCTGGGTGTCATTAAGGGAACTAGAAGCTGGCAGGCCATTATCATGTACAAGGAAATATCGAAAATGGCGGGGGGGAATCTATGCATGTCAGATCTGTAAGTCTCTAGGAATTGTGCAGCAATGAAAAATGGGATAAAGTGAGCTTCGCCTGCCAAGCAGGCACCTTGGAGTTGTATGGCTAAACTAACAGTACAAATCATCTATCCTGCTGAACTGGAAATACATTTGACAATGAAATATAGAAAAAGAGATTTTTGAGGCCATTTAACCACCGGCTCCTCAAATACCAGATCTATGAGTTTGAGTTTTGCTTTGTGGCAGAAGAAGAGATTTTAAAGGAAATGTCAATGAGGTGAAGTCAGGGGTGCTTTAGGTTTCCACAGATGTGGGTCATTGTCCTTTGGGGGACTGTATCCCTACAAACTTTAAGGTGCTTAGGTATACCACATTCTATTTTCTCTCTTCTGATATTTGTGCCTGACATTCATGGGGTAGTTTGTTAACAGAGTGGAAATTAAGGTCTAGGGACATGCAGAGGACAACCGAAAGATCATCCAAAGGCCCCTTGGGAGGGAGATGGTTTTTTGGGCAGGTCTCATCCCTTTTCAGCTACTGATCTTAATTTCCTGAGGTGAGAGACTGTTCCATCACCTAAGGGCATTTGATCATCAGTTCATTTAAGATCAAACTTTATAAAACAAAAAGTACTTTCTTTTCTGAGGGGGTGGGGCATTCAGGCTCTCTTCTGGAATCCAGATGGAGTCCCATCTGCTGTCCGACCAGGTAAGCACCCTTTTGAGAGCAAGCCTTTGGCCAGTCATCAACATCCCAGCCCCCAGACCCCCCTTTCACACATGTGTTCTCATTTATATCCTCCCACTGCAGAGGAATCCTTGGCCAAGAAGTTTGAGTGTGTCTCCAATGCCAAAAATAGGTTGATTCTATTTGACTTAGTCTTAAACAATTTAGTGAGATGGGGCAAGAACTTAACCAGACCCAGTTAAGGGACTTCATTGTGATATGTAAAGAGATCAGAGCAAATTGAGTTAACTAACTTACCTTCCTACTCTTCAAATAGTTGGGATAGCATCTAGGGATTGGGGAACAGAGAGCAGAGAGCAGACAATTTCAATAAATTTCTTCTAGATACTTGAAAGGAACCTAATTCGTGGAGACTTCTGAAAGATAGATGCCTGTAAAGTCTATATGATAAGCCACACAGTTAGTTTCATTGACTAGACTAATAAATAGTATGAAATTACCATAGAATTTAGAACTGAAAGGGACCTGAGAGACCCCCATTTTAAAGATAAGGAAGATGAGACCTCAAAAGGTTAAATGTCTTGCCCAATGTCTCCCAGACTGAGTGGCAGACCCAGGAATTGACTCTAGGCCTTCTGAATCTAAATAAAGAATTCTTTCCTCTGTACTAAACTGTGTCCCATATAATCTAACATTGAAAGCTAAATGCAGTAGATATTTTTGAATGAAATACCAATTAATATTCAAGGGATTTTTCTCAGAGCCCATGCAATTAAACAAAGGCTCCAGGAAATCTGAATCCTGGGACCTATAAAGAAACAAAGCATCCCTATAAACTTTTGGGGTCAAATTGGTGATGAGGATTGTTTACCTTTCAATTGTATATGTGTAGCCTCTACTGCTCCTCCCTCCTTCAATGCATAATCGTAATGGGAAGGCAACCCTGGGTTCCCAAAGCCTATGCTCATAGATGGCTAATGCTAACGGGACCTCCTGGATGAAAATCACTAATCAACTTAGAACACTTGTGCTGGAAGGAACCTCAGGGACCTTCTCTTCCAAACATCTCATTTTGTAAATATAGGCCTTGAGACCTATAAAGGGTAAGTGACTTGCCCAAGATCTCACAGATAATACGCCTATGGGGCCAGTGATTTGTATATATGTTATCCAAGGACCAGCCAAGTGAAATGTGGTAAAGGTAACCACCAAAACGCTAACCACTGGTTGGTTCTCATTATTGTTATCATCATCATCATCATCATCATCATCATCATCATCATCATTAGCCCTCTGCAATGCATAAAGATTCTGATTGCTCCTTGTAGATCTAAATCTGGAAAGGGCATATGACTTGCCCAGTGTCATATAACTGGTCAGAGGTAGCAATTGAATCAAAGTGTTCCTGATTTAAAGTCTAATTTATATCTATTGTACAATTAATGCTAGCTCTTAAACATGGACTGGATATGGCTGAAACATACCAGTAGGCTAAACAATAACAACAACAAATACCGAGTCATGCATCAGAAACTGGCCTAGGCAGGGCCAAAGACATCAACGTTGATTTAGAACCTGAAGGGAATGCAGAGATCCAACAGAACATATACTTAAAATCCTTCTTTACTGGTGTTAAAATAAACTTGAGCAAGATCAGAAGCTGAATGAAGGGTTCTCCAAATAGAATCTACTTAACCCTCTGCAGGCCTTCTTTCCTCTGGGTCTTTTATCACTGCATGGGTATCAGTGCTGCCCTGAGGCTGCTCGTATCCCCTCATATCCCCTCATCACTGTCTTCTTCCTTCTTTTATTTACTGTCTACTTTCCCACCTCCTCAACTTCCCCTTCCACATACACACAGCCCCCCCCACACACAAACACAAACATTTATTTTACGGATAAGGAAATTAGAGTACAGGGAAAAGAAGTCATTTGTTCAAGATCGTATAGGCAATTGAGGCAGCTAGGTGGCACAGTGAATAGAGGGCTGGGCCTGGAGTCAGGAGAACCTAAGTTCCAATCTGGCCTCAGATACTTACTAGATATGTGACCCTAGATAAGTCACTTAACCCTGTTTTTTTCTCAGTTTCCTACTCTGTAAGGAAATAGCTAACCACTCCCTTATCTTTGCTAAGAAAACCCCAAATGGGGTCACAGAGTCAGACACAACTAAAAATAACTGAAGAGCAATGCAGATAATTAAAGATGGACACTATCTGAATCCAGGTCTTCCAACTAAAATTTCATCTCTCTTAGTGTTGTAACATATTATGGACTTTGGGACATAAGGGGACAAGAAGGAACAGGCACATACAAAGCTGACTAATGGACCTGGTCAGAACCTAAAACAATGAGCTCTTACTCTAAGCAAAGTGACTGGATGCATGCTAGCTGAGATCGATTGGTAAAGCTTGAGTTGTCAAGCTGCGTCGTGGGTAGATTATCTGGTTAGCAGTCAGAATATACGTGTCTATAGCCCTATGGAATGGATGCTATAATGAATCTTCTCTGATAAAGAAAATTCTCATTAAGTTCAATCTACTTTGGATGATAAAAAAAAGGGGAGCAGAGAAAAGGAAGTAGATACCATGATTAAGTGCTATCACAGAAGTAGGGGGGCAGTACTCCTTATACATAGGAATTACGTTTGGTGAGGGCTTTAAATGAAGAGGCAGTGTGTAATAGATTCTTTTTAGTGGGGTACATCTAGGCATAACTATGTCTCTGAAGAAAAAGCAATGGAGTGGGCTAGTTCAAGAAGGTGTCTATAGGGCCAGGATGACGGGTCATCAGAGCAAATTTTCATCCATTGGAAAGAGTGTTGACTTTAGAGTCACAGAATCTGAGTTCAGATACTGCTTCTTTCTTTTACAACCTGTGTGACCTTAGACAAATCATTCGATGTCTATGAACCTCAGCTTTTCATTTGAAAAATGAAGAGTTTGGGACCAGATGACCACTCAGATCTCTCTCCAGTTCTGAATCCGTTATCTTACTGCATGAACCTGGCAATAAGCTTATTTCTGCATTTAAACATAAGGAACTGGGGACACAAAACATCCAATTAAGAAGTGGGGCTTATCTGTACTCTTTTTGCCAACTGGAGATTTCTGTCAACCACGGGAGCTCATTTTGATGTGGTAGGTTAATGACCATATTGTTATAAGGTGTTGATATCATATTAACCTGAGAAATGAAAAATTGTGATGAAGAAAAGTGTTCCCATGAGTTTCATTATAAAATATGTCCTGAGAAAATGAAGACTTAAGTTAGGCTTGTTCCCCCATTAAAAGCAAAACTCAGCATTTTTCTGCTGAGACTTTGAAACTCTTGCTGACCATGAATTTATGGAATAGTGCATCATAGTAATGGGGTTAGTTTTAATGGGAATTAGCTATTTGGCTCCATTTTCCTTCCAAATATTACATTATTTCAAATGGCCTCTTATGAATTTATGGAAATAACTCCACCAAAAGGACTTCTTGTTTTTCTTCCTCTTCTTCCTCTTCTTTTCTTTCTTTTTTTTTTAATCAGTAGAGATGGTGTCATGAACACAGATTCTAAATGGCATAATAGTTAGAGCATTAGACATGTAGTCAGAAAGACCTGAATTCAAATCTGAACTCAGACACTACGTGATCATGGAAAAATCATTTAACCTCCATCTGCCTCAGATCTTTGTCTATAAAGTGGAGAAAATAATAGCACCTCCCCCTTCTAGAGTTATTGTGAAGATAAAAGGAGATAATATTTATAAAGCACTTTACAAATACTTTGCAAGTGCTATATAAAAATAAAAGTGCAAATGCTATTGTTATTATTTTCATACTAATCAGTTACCTTGATACATCAGCAGGTGCAGAAAGCAGAGCCATGAAACCCCAGAGACAATGATTGAGAGTTTGATGACAGCATCACCAGGGGTTATTGGCAGCCTTGTAGCAGCAGAGGTATGAGCTTCACTTGCCATATATCTACCCACCCCAGGAATATCTGCTACTGTTGTCTTCTTTATATGTGCCTTCTTGGCACATGGATTCCTGATATATATATATATATATATATATATATATAAAATATATATTATATATACATATATATACAATATACATATATATAATATATATAATATATACATATATATACATATATATATATATAGTTTCACACATGTTTTCACCCATGTGAATACTCTTTCCAACATAAGGCTCATTCATCTTCACTTTCTTGAACAATGTGATACTTGCCCATGTCCTAATCAGAACACTCTATATAGAATCTTTAGAGACTGTGTATTTTTTATCCCTTTGTATTTAGGCTGTGTATTTCTTATCCCTTGCTTTTGCTACATGGCCATATCAGCCCTTTTTTTCTATCATATAGTCCCCTTCTTATCTTTTACATCAGTTCTTATTTAAAACCTGAAAATGCTTTCACGTGTGCATCCCCAGAAAAGCAACCCCAGATTGGAAGCATTCTATGGTCAAGTACCTACTCAAAGGCATAGCTCACAAGCCTCCATCAGTGTATTTGCTTTTACCACCCAGTAAAGAAATACTTGTTTGAAAACAAAAGATATTTGATCAAATAAAAGAAAATACAAGAAAAAATCCATGCATATAAACATATGGTATGTTCTTCCACATATTACCACATCATTAGTGGGAGTACACATATATGAAAAGAATATCTGACCAGGGAACACATAGAGAAATCATACACATGAAGAAAACACAGGGCCAGGAAACATGTGTGAAACTAAAAATACCAGGAATCCATGTACCAAGAAAATCCACATGAAGAAGACAACAGTAGCAGATACTCATTCCTGGTGTGGGTAGATATATGGCAAGTGTAGAACTTGTACCTCTGATGCTACTAGGCTGCCAACCCCCCCCTCCAGCCCCGTGATGTTGTCATCAGACGCTCAATCACTGTCTCTGGGGTTTCATGGCTCTGCTTTCTGCTAAGTGTGTCATCTGTATAGATGGAGTCTTTCTACTTGGAGTCTCTTGCCAGTTTCAAAATTATGCAAATTGTTTCTGTTACTACCTTCTGCACATCAGCTTCTCAAAGCCATCTGCTAGGACCGAAGTTCCTCTTTTCTAAGGTAAAATGACTAAAATCATTTGCTGATAAAGCAAGGTAGACAACTCTTTGGTTCATGGCCAAAGCTATGAATTACCTAACCTACTTAAGGAAAAACCAGCAAAAGATATAGTGTCCACAGGCTAAGATTAAGTCTATTCTTTTCCTGATTGGTGGCTAAGCTGATTCAAAGTCTGTGGGCCAAGATAACTACCTGATTTCAGAGGAGAAAATTCTTTGTTACTCATTTAGCCCCTGACAGAAACATCATACATCTAGAATCCACTTAAGTGACTCTGCCCCCAAAATAAAAATATAAATAAAGAGCAAAAACCTATAGGAACTACATGGAACCTGGGGCTACCATGCATCAAAAATCCTTCTTGATTGGCATGTAAACAAAGTTAGTGAAGAATACAGAGTCAATGAAAAGAGCAAAGTCATTGCTCTTTAAATTCCTGGTTCACATTCCTGCTTTTTTTGTGGATCTCTGCCTGCAAAAACAAATAACACAGCTACAACGAATCTGACTTCTGCACTATATTATGGCCAGTGTAAAGTGTTGCTGTCTTAGTACACTTGTATACAAGTTATTGAAGGTAATTATAGCTGCAGCCTGCTTTTGACCACCATCTATCTCTTGCAAGTTTTGTGGGTCACTAATAAATGTGATTCATTTGAGATTATGGAGTTCCATGATTGTCAGACGTATGCCATTCCTGGAAGAATACTTCAATAGTTTTAATGTATCTTTGATAGCATTGATGTAGATTCCTTTCATTTATGATGACTACAAAGCACCCTTGTCTCCTTACCTGTACAATTTTTTTTTTCCATTTTCTTTCATAGATCCTCCCCTCAGAGCTTCTTACAAGTACTGGTCTATTGTCTGGGTACCAATGGAGAACTTGGACCATTTATCAGTCACCGTCATTCTTGCCTCCTGACTGACCCATTTCTCTTTCTGGTCTTTTTTTCCTGGATGATATCACTGCCCCTACTTGTGATCATTGGATCCATACTGCCCAATAACCATGGGTGTCCACCATCAATTTCTGGATTGCTCTTTAGGTCACCCAGAGATTTGGTTACTCACAGGATGTGAGATTCTAATTTCATGCCATAGTCTAGGCAATGGGTCATGCTTTTTAAATGATTCTTTGATTATTTTCCATAAATGAGTTGTGCTTGCTAAAGCTCAACAATGAAATAACAGCTAGGTAGGTAGCACAGTGGATATAGTGCCAGGCCTGGAGTCAGGAAGACCTGAGTTCAAATTCATTCTCAGATACTTACTGTGACCCTGTACAAGTCAATAATCTCTGTTTACCTCAGTTTCTTCATCTATTGTTCAATCATTTTCAAATTTTTATTACCCCCACTTGGGATTTTCTTGGCAAAGATACTGGAGTGGTTTGCCATTTTTTTTCTCCACTCATTTTATAGATGAGAAAACTAAGGCAAATAGGGTTATATGACTGCCCAGGGTTCACATAGCTAGGAAGTGTCTCAGGCCAGATTTGAACTCATGAAAATGAGTCTTCCTGACTCTGGGCTCAGCACTCTATCCATTCTACCATCTAGCTACCTACCTCTTGTAAACTGAGGATAATAATAGTACTCACCTCCAAGGTTATTATGAGGATCAAATGAAATCTGGCTTCAGATACTAGTTGTATGACCCTGGGTAAATCACAACCTCTGTTTACCTCAACTTCTTCATCTATAAACTAGGGATAACAATAGCACCCTACCTCCCAGAGCTGTAAGGATCAAATGAGATAGTAATTGTAGAGTCTTTAGCACAGTATAGAGCACATAGTAAGTACCATATAAATTTTAGCTATTATTATCAAATAAAGTTTTCCTGCCCAAAATCTAAATGAAAAAAAGGATTCCTTATTCCAGGTATGGTCCTACAGGCAATCTTGTTTATGAATGACTTTGTGTTGCTTATACCACTCCCCAGAGCTAATAGTGGCAAGACTCCACCATGATATCTACAACCAATCAAAAGATTAGCCTACTAGGGTGCAAACTAATAAGAGTTGGAGGGAGGGTGGAAGGGAGGAAAGAAACTTAAAATCTTTTCCCCACTGGAATAGACTGAAAAGTTCAGAATCAGAATGGTGTAGTGAAAGGAAAAAAAAAAAGGTATACGAGAAGCCTCAACTTCCTCATTTACAAAATAGGATTCTGCAGAATGTGTAAGAGTTTTGTGAACATCAAGTAGAAAATGCCTGTAAAGTGATATTTAAATGCCAGCTATTATTACTTATTCTTCCTACACTAACAAGTCTCCGATGGTGAAAATGATGGCAAAGGAAAGATATTTGCTACTTTACCCTAGCTCACTGATATTCTAATGGTGTCTCAAACTCGCAATATCCAAAACTAAATTCATCTTCCTCCATACATCTTCCCCATTGCTGCTGATTTGAATACCAGACCCCTACTTATCCATGCCCAAAACCTGAATCACTTTTGCTCCCTCATGCTTCCTCATATCCCATGTCAGTTGCTAAGCCCTGTACTTTCTACCTTCAAATCAAATCAAGTCAGCATGCATTTATTAAGTACCTTCTATGTGCCAGATCCATCAATACTAGTTTGTCTATACAATGCTGTTAATCTAGAAGTGCTAACTGCCCTGGGGAAAAGGGGATACAATACCCTGGAGTTCATGATTGGAAGTCTATAGAGGGGAAGCCCTTATTTATGTCAATTTATGTTATTGTTGTTGAATCCTTTCAGTCCTGTCTGGCTCTTCCTGACCCCACTTGGGATTTTCTTGGCCAAGATACAAGGTGGTTTGCCATTTCCTTTTCCAGTTCATTTTACAGATGGGAAACTGAGGAAAGTAGGATTAAGTGACTTGCCCAGATCACACAGCTAATAAGTATCTGAAGCCAGATTTGAACTAATAAGGATGAGTCTTCCTGATTCCAACTAAGTGCTCTATCTACTGCACCACTAGCTTCCCCTAGGTAAACTTATACAAAGATAAATCTGGCCTTTTAAAAGTAAGACTGACTTTTTTCTGCTGTTCTGGATGAATTGCAAAAGGCCATTTCAGCTGTTTACACTGGACAAGAAGGAACAATATCATGCCTTGGTCTATTTAGGAACCCTGTGGACTGTGGGTTTATTAAGGTTTGAAGACCCTAGAATTTCAAAATTGAAGCTATAAAGCTTTTGTGGCTTGATGTGGTATTGTCCTCTAATTGGACCACGAATAACAACTACATTATAAAACTTGACAGGCATTTGTAGACAATTAGAGTTCATTTTGGAGTGGATGGGGAGCAGGATGTACAATAGTTGAGGAACCAAACTAATCACTGAGTGACTTTCCCTCTCCATGAAATGCTATAATCATCCTAAAATGCTTTTCAATGATGCTTATGAAATTTCTTATTGAAATTTTAATCCCTTCTGAGGAAGACAAAGGATTGTAATAAATATTACCATATATAGAAAACTATCTCTCTCCTTGAGTAGCAAAGACGCAATAAAACTCAGAAGACCATTAGAGATGAAAGGGACTTGAGTGATCACCTAACCTGTTCCCCATCCTCATTTTACAGATGAAGAGATTGAAGGCCAAAGAAATGAAGTGACTGGTGGAAGGAAACACAACTTCTAAGCAGCAGCAGAGCAATTTCTTCTCAAAGAGACTTCTGGATCATTTGGTGATGAACTGAGTGTCTCTTCCATCCAGTTCAACCACATAGCGGTCAAATATTCTCTGGGCCTCAGTTTTCTCATCTGTGAAAAGGGAGGGGAGGCTGGACTCAATCCCCTAAGTCCCAGACAACTCTGACTATTATCCAATGTTTCCAGATGATTTATTTGTAGCTAAGTATGGGCTCATTCATTCATATATTGGTTAGACTAGATGACTATTTGAGGGGGCAGAGCCAAGATGGCAGATTAGAGGAAACTCAGCTGAACTTTATCAACATTCCCCTCCAAACAATTTAAAAATAATACCACATATCAAATTTTGGAGCAACAGAGCCAAGCAAAAGCTCAAGGTGAGGCATTTTTTCTGGCCTAAAATAACTTAGGTCAATAGGAAAAGTTTGTGACACCCAGGTGGCCACAGTAGCAGCACCAACTTCCAGACCTCTCAGCCCAGGGGGCAGCTAGGTGGTACAGTGGATAGAGCACTGGGCCTGAAGTCAGGAGGACCTGAGTTCAAATCTGGCTTCAGACCAAACACTTGACACTTACTAGCTGTGTGACCCTGGGCAAGTCACTTAACCCCAATTGCCTAAAAAAACCGAACAAACAAACAAACAAACAAAAAAACAGAGCTCTCAGCCCAGAAATGGAAAAGAGTTGGAGAATTGGTCTGAAAGAGATTACAGGGAACTTTTGTCTGGCACTGGATTGGAGTTCCAGACTGGGGAGGAGTTCTGAGGGTTGTTCACAAGAAAGCAGAGGCTCTGCTTTTAGTTCCAAGGCAAAGAGCAGCATTAGTGCTTGTAGCTATAGGGAACCAAGGGCCTTCCTGTGCCAGAGCACAGACTAGGAGAAAAGTGACCATAGCTCTCCCAGGATCACACCACCTTGGAAACACCAAAAACATGTAGCCCCCCAGAAGTAGCTCTGAAAACAGCAGCAAGAAAAAGACTAGAGCATCCCACAAAATAGAATATCTATGGCAGGTTTTCATTGGTATAGAAAGCTCCAACTGCAGTAAGCCTGAAAATGTCCTATAAATATGAATTATTGTCATCATGAGCAGCAATGGCATCGCCAACATCTTAGGTGGAATGGAATCCCCATTGAATGTACCCCAGAAATTCTAGCTCATTCTTTCTAGAAGTCATATATCTCTAACCTCGCATATAGCTGTTGCTGCTGTGGGAATGATGATAATGATGATAGCAAAGATGAAAGAGGATATTTACAAGGCCTTAAAGTTGGCAAAGTGCTTTAGATACCTTGTTTCCCTGGACACTCATGACAACATTTACAAATAAGGAAAGAGGGTCATAGATGTTAAATGACTTGCCCAGAGTCACTCAGGTAGTAGGTATCTGGGGCAGGATTTCTACCCAGGTCTTCCTGATTTTAAGTCCAGTGCTTTATCCATTATAGTACCTAGGTGGCACAGTGGACAGCATGCCAAGTATGGAGTCAAGAAGACCCAAATTCAAATCCTTTCTCAGACAATAACTAGCTGTGTGAACCTGAACAACTCACTAACCTCTCTTCAGTTTCCTCATCCATTTAACTATAGCATGTACCTTCCAAGGTTTTGTGAGGTTAAAATTAGATAAATTTGTAAGGTACTTTGAAATCCTTAAAGCATTATATAAATGTTATCATCATCATCATCATCACTATTTTATATCACTATTATTTTATTATATAATATACTATAACATAATATATTACTATTATATAATAACATTGTATATTATGTTATTATTATATATTTCAGCATGCCTCTGCTTACTCAATCATTTTCACATAATTACAAGTCAAACATTGTAGCCACTATGGTCTAGTAATATAGATTCTTAACCTATGGTTCATGAAATTAAAAAAAAATTGTCTTTTAAATATATATCAAATATATATTTTGATAAGTATATTTAAATATATTTGTTTTTTTGTGATTTTATGTATTTAATAGAATGGAATAAGCACTTATTAAGTGCCTACTGTGTGCCAGGAATTATGCTAAATACCTCATTTCATCCTCATAACCACAGTGTGAGGTAAGTATTGTTATAATCCCCATTTTATAATTGAGGCAACTGAGGTAAACAGAGATTTAATGATTTTGGTCACCCAGCTAGTAAGCATCTGAGGCCCGAATTGAACTCAGGGCTTCCTGACTCCAAGCACAGTGCTCTATACATTGTGCTACCAGCTGCTTTTATGCATTTAAACACCTTATCCTTTAAAGGTTTCAATAGATTGCACATCCCACAAAAAGTCCATGATACATCAAAGTTAAGAACCTCTGAGTTAGTCTAAATTGATGAGCTAGAGAAAAAGTTCTTGATATACAAAGATTATGAACCATATTAAGAATTGTATTTTCTAATGCTTAGTCATTTCTCTTTCAACTTTTTGGCCCACTAAATTCTAACATCCTTACTAGTCAAATCAAAGGTCATCTCCTGTAGAAATACTTCTGTGATCTCTCCCTAGTAGATAATGACCTTTCCCCTTTGGACCTCACATGGAACTTTGCCCCTTCATTATATATTTTCAATATAATTCTGCATTGTAATTATTTCTATGTCCATCACAAAAATTTTATATACTCTCCATGAAGTCAGGGGTTATGTCTAATATAAATTTTGTCAACACAGGGCTCTGGAGACAATAAGACAATAAGAAATATTCTTTGGAGACAAAGAATAAGAGAATTTCAGAGGTTTTTTTTTTGGTATTTGTCTTCTCCTAAAGGAGAGGACCAATGACATCACAGGGTTATGTCTTTATTTGTGTGTGGATTGGATTTAATGGAGGCAGAGTTGCACAAAGTTATCAGACTCACTCTGTCTTCCAGTCATTGATGTCTAGCGGCAAGACAAAAGTCAAGAAGACTGGGATAGAGTGGATGACCTTGATGTCTTTGATTTCTGACCAAACTCCTAGTACTCCAACAGCACCTGCTTCAGCTGTCTTCATGACCATTGGAACAAATTGATCTTGCCTACCCATTCTGCCCAGGGAAGCCTTTGACTTGGTTTGGCCTATCTGCTGAGCTGGTTTTACTGGGTGTGCATGCTACAGATTCTTGGAGCCACAGGCGAGAGTTGGTTGAAAAGTGAACACAAAAGGTGGAAGAGCAGCCCTGAAAAGGCCTCAGTAAACATTCACAGAAGGGGTGATAATTCTTTCTGAATTCCCCATAAGCCCCATTTGAGAGATGGAAAATGACCTCAATAGGAATGGGATTTATTTTTAAATTATTTTAACTCATTATTTATTTTAAACATTCTTTTCTTTTTAAATTTTGAGTTCCAAATTCTCTCCCTCCCTCTCACCTCCTGGCCCACCCACTGAGAAGGCAAGTAATATCATATCAAGTATACATGTGAAATCTTGCAAAATATGTTTCCATGTTAGCCATATTTAAAAAAGAAGAAAAATAAAAGAAGAAAAATAAACTTCAATTTGTACTGAGTTCATTAGCTGTATCTCTGGTAATGCACTTTGCATCATGAGTCCTTTGGAATTGTTTTGGAACACTGCATTGATCAAAATAGTCAAGTCTTTCACAGTTGGTCATTATTACATTGCCATTACTATTCATAATGACCTCCCAGCATTTCTCACTTTATTTTGCATTAGTTCTTATAGGTTTTGTCATTTTTTTTTCTGAAACCATCCCCTTCATCATTTCGTGTAACGTTATGGTTCTCCATAACAGTAGTACTCCACCGAACTGTGGGCAGCTAGGTGACACAGTGGATAGAGTACCAGGTCTGCGGAAGACTTATCTTTGTGAGTTCAAATCTGGTCTCAGACACTTACTGCCTGTGTGGCCCTGAGCAAGTCATTTAACCCTGTTTCCCTCAGTTGCCTCATCTGGAAAATGAGCTGGAGAAAGAAGTGGTGAACCACTCCAGTATCTTTGCCAAGAAAACCCCAAATGGGGTCACAAAAGTTAGACACAAATGAAAAGGCTGAATGGCAACACTCCATGGCAATCATATGCCACAACTTATTCAGAAATTCTCCAATTGATAAGCATCCCCTCAATGTACAATTCTTTGTCATCACAAAAAGACCTACTAGAAATATTTTTGTATATATGGGTCCTTTTTTCTTTTTCTTTGATCTTTTTTTGGATTCAGAACTAGTAGTGTTATTGCTGGGTCAAGGTATCCACAGTTTAATAGCCCTTTGGACGTAGTTTCAAACAGTTCTCCAGAATGGCTGAACCAGTTCACTACTCTACCAACAATTCATTAGTCTACCTATTTTTCCTTCATCCCACTGAGCATTTGTCATTTCTGATAGGGGTGAGGTGGTTCCTCAGCTTTGTTTTAATTTGCCTTTCCATAATCAATTGTGATTTACAACATTTTTTCATGCCTATAGATATGTCTAAATGTCTATAGATAACTTTAATGACTTCTTCTAAAAACTGCTTGTTCATATCATTTGAACATTTATCAATTAGGGAATGGCTCTTATTTTCATGAATTTGACTCAGTTTTATACCCAGTATACACTTGCGAAATGAGGCCTTTATAAAAGAAACTTGCTATAAAAGTTTCTGATATCACTTCATAGTTTATGGTATCATTAGGAAAATGTAGTTTTCCTGATTATCCCTTTTAACTGTTCTATTTTTGCTTTTGCTTTGTTGGAGATCATGATTACTACCCTTGTCTCTTTTTAATTTAGCTAAAACATATATTATTTTGCTACAGCCTTTTATTTTAATTCTGTGTGATTCTTTCTGTTTCAACTATGTTTTTTGTAAACAACATGATATTGGATTCTGATTTCTGATCCATTCTGCTATATGCTTCAGTTTTATGGGTGAGCTCATCCCATTCAATTAAGAATCAGAATACTGAGATATAAAGGGATCAGACAATTGGGCCAAAGGAGATTATGGGGGTATTTTTGTTGACATGGAGTGCAGACTCTGTTGCATTTCCCAGACTCAAATTCAGGTTGCAGTCCTAGGTCACAGTTCCAGAGCAAGGAGGAGCAGTAGCATACCAGAGCTTGAAGCTTCAGGGGAGTGGGGACCCTGATCACAGTTCCAGGGCAGAAAATAGTCCTTGTGGTCACTCGTAGACCACAGTGCAGGCCAGGAGAGTAGTAAACACATCTCTCCTTAGATCATACCACCTTGGAAGAATTGAATGCTTTCAGACCCCCAGAACTAGTTCACAAAAAGCCTAAAGCTTGTGACAGTGCATCCTCCACCCTGGGAGCAGAGCCCAATTTTAATAT
This sequence comes from Vombatus ursinus, assembly GCF_900497805.2. Classification (NCBI taxonomy): domain Eukaryota; kingdom Metazoa; phylum Chordata; class Mammalia; order Diprotodontia; family Vombatidae; genus Vombatus; species Vombatus ursinus. The sequence continues at coordinate 3,218,993 of NW_020954907.1, read as the reverse complement.
AAAGTTAAAAATCAAGAAAGGAACATGAGCAAAAACATCCTGGCCATAGAAACTTACTATAGTGACAGGAAAGATCAAAACACAAATTCAGAAGAAGACAATAAAGTCAAAATGGCTACATCAAAAGCCTCAAAGACAAATGTGAATTGATCTCAGGCCCAAAAAGAATTCCTGGAAGAGCTCACAAAGGCTTTTAAAAATCAAATAAGAGAGGTAGAGGAAAAATTGCAAAAATAAATGACAGTGATGCAAGAAAATCATTGGGAAAAAAGAGTCAACAGCTCGGTAAGTGAGATACAAAAAACTACTGAAGAAAATAACACCTTAAAAACAGACTAGGCAAAATGGTAAAAGAGCAATAAAAATGCAATTAAGAGAAGAACTCCTTAAAAAGCAGAATTGTCCAAATTGAAAAGGAAGTACAAAAGCTCACTGAAGAAAATAATTCCTTAAAAATAGAATTGGTCAAGTAGAAGTTACTGAATCCATGAGACATCAAGAAACAATAAAAACAAATAAAAACAATGAACAAATAGAAGAAAATGTGAAAAAAATTTCATTAGAAAAGCAACTGATTAGAAAAATAAGTCAGTGAGAGATAATTGAAAAATCATTGGATTACCTAAAAGCCATGATCAAAAAGATCCTAGATTTCATCTTTCAAGAAATTATCAAGGAAAACTGCCCTGATCTTCTAGAACCAGAGGGTAAAAAGAAATTGAAAGAATCCACCATCCTACTGAAAGAGATCCCTGAAGGAAAACTCCTAGGAATATTGTAGCCAAATTTGATCGTTCCCAGGTCAAGGAGAAAACATTACAAGCTGCCAGAAAGAAACAATACAAGTATTGTGGAAACACAATCAGGACAACACAAGATTTAGCAGTTTCTACATTAAGGGACCACTGGGCTTGCAATATAATATTCCAGAAGGCAAAGGAGATAGGATTACAGTCAAGAATCACCTACCTAGCAAAACTGAGTATAATTCTTCAGTGGAAAAATGGTCATTCAGTGAAATAGAGGACTTTAAAGTATTCCTGATGAAAAGATCAGAGCTGAATAGAAAGTTTGACATTCAAATACAAGACTCAAGAGAATCATGAGTAGGTAAACATGAAAGAGAAATCATAAAGGACTTAATAAGATTGAACTGTTTACATTCCTGCATGGAATGATAGGTGTAACTCATGAGACCTTTGTCAGTATTAGGGTAGTTGGAGGGAAAAACATATGTATGTAGATAGATAGATAGATAGATAGATAGATAGATAGATAGAGGGCATAGAGTAAGTTGAAGATGAAGGGGTCACATCTAAAAAATAAAATTAAGGGGTGAGAGAGGAGTATACTGGGAGAAGGAGAAAGGGAGAGGTAGAATGGGGTAAATTATCTCACATAAAACAGACAAGAAAAGGCTTTTACAGTGGAGGGTAAGTGGGGGAAGGTGAGAGGGAATGAATGAATCTTATTCTCATTGGTTTTGGCTTAAGGAGGGAATAACATACATATTCAATTGCGTATGGAAATCTATCTTACCCTACAAGAAAATAGGTGTGGGGGGGAAAGGGACAAGAGAGTAGGTGGATGATAGAGGGGAGGGCGGATTGGTGGAGGAGTAATCAGAAGCAAACACTTCTAAAGAGAGATAGGGTCAAATGAGAGATTAGAATAAATGGGGGTGGGATAGGGTGAAGGGAAATATACTTAGTTTTCCACAATATGAATACTGTGGAAGTGTTTTACATGACTACACACATATAACCTGTATCAAGTTGCTTACCTTCTTGATGAGGCTGAGTTGGGAGGGAGGAAGGGAGAAAATTTGGAACCCAAATTTTTAAAAACAAATGTTAAAAATTGTTTTCACATGCAACTGGGAAATAAGATATACAGGCAATCGAGTATAGTAATCTATCCTGCCTTACAGGAAAATATAAAGGGAAGGGATAAGAGAAGGTGGGGAGATAGAAGGGAGGGCAGATTAGGGGAAAGGGTATTCAGAATGTGCACCATTTTAGGATGGGAGGAGGGACAAGATGGGGAGAAAATTTGAAACTCAAAGTCTTGTGGAAGTTAATGTTGAAAACTGAAAATAAATAAATTAATAAAAAAATTTTAAAAAAAAAGAAAAAATTGCTGAGCAGGATGCTTTCAGAAAACCTAGAAAGATTTACATGAACTGATGCAAAATGAAATGAGCAGAGTCAAAAGAACAGCATACATAGTAATAGCAATATTGTATGATGATTAACTGTGAATGGTTTGACTTTTCTCAGAAAGACAGTTCTGAAAGACTTATGATGAAAAATGATATCCACCTCCAGAGAGAGAATTAATGGAGTCTGAATGCAGATCAATGCATATTTTTTAAAATTTTCTTTATTTTTCTTGTTTGTTTGTTTGTTTTTTGCTCTCTGTTTTTTTTTACAACATGATTAATATTGAAATGTCTTGCATGTCTGCACATATATAACCAATATCAAATTGCTAATCTTCTCTATATGGGAAGAAGGTAGAGAGGAAGAGAGGGAGAAAATTCCAAACACAAAATTAAAAAAAAAATGAATGTTACAAATTGGTTGTACATGTAATTTGGGGAAAATAAAATATTAAATAAATAATCAAAAAAGGAGAAAAATAAAATTGTTTAGAGCAGAATGTTGAGAGAGTTCAGCTACATTGCTGCCTCTAATCTGTCTTCTTGACTTCACCCTCATTGCCATCATGACATTTAGAAATATTCATTATAGAGATTAATGAGCACAGTGTTAGTAGTCAGACTATCTTTTTCAAGTCTATACCACTTTCCATCACACTCAGGTTTCAGTTAAAGTGAAAAAAAATGTAAAAACAAAAACAAAAACAAAAACATTGATTGAAAAGCTTAGTGACAAGAAAATTATTGGGAATGCAGTAGAGCTTTCAAAAGGCACAGTGAAATGGCCTAGGAAATGGGTGAACTGGCTCAGAGAGAGCATGGAGCTGAATAGTGCTGATCACAAAATTGAGAAGGGGTTGAGGAGGAAATGCTGAGGGCACATTACTTGAATACATCATGTATCTTGAGAGACAAAAGAGAAAGAGCACAGGATTTGGGGCCAAGAACAGAAGTTTTGAATTCTTCATCCACTGTTTATTACTTATGTAACTATGAGGAAGTTATGTGATGTCTCTGGAGCTCAGTATCTTCATCTATAAAACAATAGTAAAGATGCCCACAGTACCTACTTCAAAAGGTTGTTGTAAGATTCAACTGAAAGAATGCATGTAACAGGTTTTCTAAAGGGCCAGTATTGCCCTTGGTGGTGGGAATGGCAAGATCATATGCTGGGAAGTAGATTTGAGGATTTTATTTTATGTAGGAGACAAAGTATAGAGGAAGAGCTTAAATAGTTAACCTGTCCTATAAGCAGATGCAAAATCCAGCTATTTTGGAGTCTATTCACAAGAAATCTCAGCCTTGCATGTTTCTTTGACCTCACTGAAAATTGTTGTGGCACTTTAGGACAGAGAAGTGTAAGACCTTCAAGTGATCTCACCTCTATGACTTCTGTTGCCCATTCAATGGTATTTGTGGGGCTTTAGATATACCATGTTACCTTCTTTCCAGAATTTGAATAGTATTTTAGCTTTATAAAGTATTACTTATGGAGGAGCAGAGCCAAAATGGCAGAGTAAAGCAGTGACTTCCTTGAGCTGTCCCCCAAAACCCCTCCTAATACCTATAAAAATGGATCTAAACAAATTCTAAAGCGCCAGAACCCACAAAAAGACAGAGTGAAACAGATTTTCAACCCAAAACAACATGGATGGTTGATCAGAAAGGTATATCGTGCTGGGCTGGGAGAGGAACACAGTTTGGCATGGGCTTGCAGGCCTCAGTGAACCTGGAGCAGGCCTCAGAGGACTGAATCACAGGCAGCTGTGGCATTTTCCAGACTTCTCAACCCACGAATACTAAAGACTACTTAGAAGGTCAGTAGGAAAAGTCTGTTTCTGCAGTGGTGAGAGAGAAGCACGATGGGGAGCAAGCCCCATTCCCTGAGAGTGGCCCAATGCAGTGGCTACCTCCTGAGCTTCTAGCCCACGGACTAAGGGGGAATCCAGTGGCTGATCAGAGGGGGATTGCAGGGATCTCTTTGCTGTTGCAGGATTCTCTTGCTTTGCCTGTGCTTGGATCTAGGTCACAGTTCTGGGTGGTAGGGTGAGGAGGAGCACTGGCATGGTGGAGCTTGTAGTGGCTGTGGAGAGAGAATCCTCCTCACAGTTCCAAGACAGAAAAGAGTGCTTGTGGTCACTCATAGACCAGAGCACAGGCCAGGAAATGAGTAAACACCTCACCCTTGATCATAGCACCTTGGAAGAACTGAAAATTTTCAGGTCCCAAGAAGTATCTCTGAAAACAACTGCACAAAACCCCTGAAGTTTGGAACAGTACATTCTCCACACTGGAAGCAGATTCCTACCTTAACAAAGAGTTTATAACTCAAGTAATTGGTTGGGATCATGAGCAAGCAACACAAAAAGAATCAGACCATAGAATTTTATTTTTTGGTAACAAAGAAGATCAAAACATACAACCAGAAGAAAACAACACAGTCAAAGCTCCTACATCCAAAGTCTCCAAGAAAAATATGAATTGGTCCCAGGTCATGGAAGAGCTCAAAAAGGATTTTGAGAAGAAAATAAGAGGAGTAGAGGAAAAACTGAGAGTGATGCAAGAAAATCATGAAAAACAAATCAAAAGCTTGCTAAAGGAGACCCAAAAAAAAAAACTGAAGAAAATAACACCTTAAAAAATGGCTTAACCCAAATGGCAAAAGAAGTCAAAAAAGCTAATAAGGAGAAGAATGCCTTAAAAAAGCAAAAATGACCAAATGGAAAAGGAAGTCCAAAAGCTTACTGAAATGCTTCCTTAAAAATTAGAATGGAGCATTTGGAAGCTAGTGACTTTATTAGAAATCAAGACAATGTAAAACGAATCCAAAAGAATGAAAAAATAGAAAACAATTTGAAATATCTCATTGGAAAAAAGAACTGACCTGGAAAATAGATCCAGGAGAGAGAAGTTAAAAATTATTGAACTATCTGAAAGCCATGATCAAAAAAACATCCTAGACATCATCTTTTGAGAAATTATCAAGGAAAACTGCCCTTATATTTTAGAACCAGAGGGCAAAATAGAAATGGAAAGAATCCACCACTCACCTACTGAAAGAGATCCCCAAAGGAAAACTCCTAGGGATATTCTAGCCAAATTCCAGAGTTCCTAGGTCAAGGAGAAAATATTATAAGCAGCCAGAAAGAAACAATCAAGTATTGTGGAAACACAATCAGCATAACAAAAGATTTAGCAGCTTCTACATTAAGGGACCACAGGGCTTGCAATATAATGTCCCAGAGGGCAAAGGGAATAGAATTACAACCAAGAATCACCTACCCAGCAAAACTGAGTATAATTCTTCAGGGGAAAAAATGGAAATTCAGTGAAATAGAAGACTTTCAAGCATTCTTGATGAAAAGACCAGAGCTGAATAGAAAATTTGACCTTCAGATATAAGACTCAAGAGAAACATGAAGACGTAAACAGGAAAGAGAAATCATAAGAGACTTATTAAGGTTGAACTGTTTACATTCTGCATGGAAATATGATATTTGTAACTCATGAGTCCTTTGTCAGTATTAGAGTAGTTGGAGGGAAAAAATATATGAATGGATAGATAGATGGATAGATAGATGGATAGATAGATAGATAGATAGATAGATAGATAGATAGATAGGTAGATAGATAGACAGATAAATAAAGGGCACGGGGTGAGTTGAAGATGAAGGGGTGAAATCTGGAGAATAAAATTAAGGGATGAGAGAGGATTATACTGGGAGAAGGAGAAAGGGAGAGGTAGAATGCGGTAAATTATCTCACAAAAAACAGAAAAGAAGAGGCTCTTACAGTGGAGGGGAAACAGGAGAAGGTGAGAGGGAATGAGTGAATCTTATTCTCATTGGATTTGGCTTAAGGAGAGAATAACATACACACTCATTTGGGTATGGAAATCTATCTTATTCTACAGAAAATAGGGGGAGAAGCAACAAGAGAGCAGGAGGATGATAAAGGGAAGGGCCAATTGTGGGAGGGGGTAATCAGAAGTAAACACTTCTAAGGAGGGACAGGGTCAAAAGAGAGAATAGATGGGGGGAGGATAGGATGAAGGGAAATATACTTAATTTTTCACAACATGACTAATATGGAAGTGTTTTTCATGACTACCCATGTATAACCTATATCAAGTTGCTTTCCTTCTCAATGAGAGTGGGTGGGGAGGGAGAAAGGGAGAAAATTTGGAACCCAAAATTTTAAAAACAAAAATTAAAAAAATTGTTTTCACATGTAACTGAGAAATAAGATATACAGGAAATGGGTATAGAAATCTATCCTGCCCTACAGGAAAATTGAAGGGGAAGGGAATAAGAGAACAGGTAGAGAGATAGAAGGGAGGGCAGATTAGAGAAGGGGTATTCAAAATGCATGCCATCTTGGGGTAGGGAGTGGGTTGAGATGGGGAGAAAATTTGGAACTCAAAATCTCGTGGAAGTGAATGTTAAAAATTAAAAATAAATTAATTAATTATAAAAAGGTATTATTTATGATCTTATTTGATCCTTACAACAACCCTGTGAGGTGAACTTCAGGAAATTAAACAATTTGCTTACAGTTACATAGTAAGTAATGGGTTAAGGTAGGGCAACTAGGTTGTATAGAGTATAGAGTGATAGCCCTGTAGTCAGAAAGACCTGAGTTCAAATCCAGCCTTAGAAACTTACTAGCTGTGTGACCCCAGGCAAATCGTTCAATCCTGTTTGCCTCAGTTCCTCATTTGTAAAATGTGTTGAAGAAGGAAACGGCAAACCATTCCAGTATCTTTGCCAAGAAAACCCCAGAGTCACAAAAAGTCAGATATGACTAAAATGACTCAACAACAAGAAAATGTCTAAAGAGGTATTTGAATTCAAGTTTTCCTGATTCCATGTCCAATATCTATCTCCTATGCCATGCATCCAGTGATCCTTAATTTATCTGTCACTCCACTAACTAATCCCTGAATGAATTGGAGGAAACTGCTTCTTTTGTATTTTCAAATCCTCATCTGTCCAAAAAGCATGGGCCCCATGGATTCAAAAATGAACCATCTTTCAATTTTCTGGAGCTCCCAGTATTCCAAATATATACATTACAACTAAGAACAATCTCTACTTCTTATGACTAAAGGAAGGAAGAATTCACAAACTCACTGTATCTTCGGTTCAGGCTTCCCTTCTCAAACTTAATTGTTTGAGTAAACACATTCTACCATAATTAGAGTTGAGAGCTCATGAAAGTGTTTACTGAGCCTAGATCTGTGGTGTGAAATTCAAACAAGCTTGTAGGTCAAAGACACTTTCATTTACTGAAGGCATTAATAAAATAATGTCTTGTTTATGTGGAAAGGACAGAGAAAGACAAGCTATAATGAGCTGCTGGGAAAGTAGGAGAAAGGTGATAGTGTCTCTCAGAATTCTTTATCCAGCACAGTAATTATTATTTGCATAGTATAGTATTTTGGAGTTCTGTTAGCTAGCAAGGTATGCATAGACTATATGGTTGCTTCAGCAATTTAACTCCCAGTCTCAAATATCTCCCTTTTTGTTAGGAGAAATAGAGCCCTGAGGAGATTTGTCTCAACCAGGGGGTTTGATAAATCCCCCCCCAAAAAATGGGTTTCTGACAATATCAGATGGCAGATGAAAAGAGAAACCCAGGGTAGAAAAATACAGTCAAGTTAAGAAGAAACAGAAGTTTGGAGCTAAGAAAAAAATAAAAATAAAGCAGAGCAGAGTTCATTAGATGAAAAATAGATTATAGAAGAGTTCTCAGAAGAGGTTAAAGGGTAGGCATGATCTCATCATAAGGCATCTATACTTCCCAGTGCAGATTGGCTAAGGATAAGAGGTTTTCATAGTCATTAACTGAAAAATGTGACTGAGGAAAGCTGACATCCTCTTTCCTTGAGAACAGACTAAGTAAGCATGGCACCATCAGTAGGTGAAAGAGGAAATTGTAGGTTGTTCAGAAGATAGCACTTCAGCTGAGGAATATAGTTAAAGCACAGTAAGATGGTAAAAGACCAGGATAACAGAGAAGACTGAAAGAGATTACTAACCACTTTATCAACCTCCTCCAAAGACCCTACCTCCCAGTGAATGCTAAAGTTCCCTAATGGAGGTAATGAAAGAACTACAGCTCTAGCATCTCTGTTAGGTGACCCTGTGGTACCTGGTAGTCACTGATGACTAGCTAGAGTAGAGGATTGTATGGAGGGTAGTAGTAGAGAGTAGCACCTGATGGAGACAATTCAACTCCTGGAGTCATAGATCTCACAATAGCTGGTTTTTCTACTCTAAGCATTCCTTAGAATTCTAATTTTAGCTATTACATAAAGATGGAGAATAATGTCTCCATTCTGGAGAGGATACCTCAATTTCTATGTGGTAACCATGAGTGAACTTGGATTGAATTATTTTCCATATCTAGGGTCAAAGTCCTAAACATCATATTAGATTGTGGGATATCTCTTCTCTAGAATGAATGAAATCATTTTGTGAAACCCTTAATTTTACTTGGACTTTATGCCATTTTTATTGTAGTATTTTGGGGCTTTTTATTATTTTTCAAGAAACTCATTTGGTTGTCCATGAGAACAAAAGATTGGACTATACCAAAATTTCATGTGTAAGGAAAAAAAAAAGAAGATAGTAGGTTTGTATGGAGGCACTTAGCTAACCAAAGACAAGCATTTTCCAGCCTTTTGATCACTAAAAAAATCGATTTCTGTAATGGAAGAGAAAAGGATTGGAGAGGGAGGGAGCTGTTACCATTTTGGAACTGAGACTTTTGAGGGAACCTTGGAAATCATCTCTTCCAGCCCCTGATTCACAGAGGATGAAACAGTCTCAGGAAAGTGAAAGAGCTCGCTCAAGTTCCTGCAGGAAGGGATGCAGCGGAGTTGGCTTGATCCCATGTTCTCTCACCCCATATCTGCAAGGTATTCTTTCTTCATATGTACCTGCCAGAATCATTAAATTTACTGAAGGCTCACTTCAGTTGTCACCTCCTAAAAGGATCCTTTCCAACCACTCCCCCTCTACTCAGCTGTTAATGTTCTCTCCGTCAGGAATTTATCATGTATTACATTTGTGTAGTTGTTGCATCCCCTCACCATCCCCCCCTCCAGTAAAATGGATTTTCCTTTAAAACATTGATTGTTTTTGGTGGGGTGGAGGGAGGGATGATTTCATTCTAATCGTATTTTGTTCATAATAGGGAGAGGAGGATAGGGACCAGATATGATTTCATTGAGATACGGAAAGCTTGGGTGAGAAAGCTTCTTAAACTTATACAGGTCGATGCCTTTTCTGCAATTTACAAACAGAGAGTCGACTAGAGCATTAAGGGGTTAAGTGAGTTGTTCAGGGTCTTACAGCCGGTATATGTGAGGGGCAGGGCTGAAATCAAGATCTTCCTTGCTTCAAAGCCATGTCTTTATCTATATCCAACCCATCCAGGATACCAGAATGCCTCCACACATAACAGTCACTCAATAATTATTTATTTAATTGCATTGAATTTCCATTACACCATAGTATCCCATATTGAGCCATCCCTTCCAGAAAATACCACAAAACAAGCAGGTAATACACCTGGAATTAAAAAATGATCTCGCTCTGTTTTTATTTCCAGATTTATGATACTTTGGTGTAAAGTTTGACTTTGAGACTTTACTCCCTGTTGCTAAATCCAGTCTGTTCAGGTTTCTGCACCTCAAAACTGTTGTGATGCAAAACAGGCGTATCCCAACTCACCGATAACTTGTGGCACTGTGGTAGTTTCCATGACCTCTTAGAGTGGGAATAATCATAAGATCAAAAAAAAACCAGACTTATCAGGGAGCTTGAAAGCCACTCCCCAAATATTTAAGTCATTTTATCCAGGGACTAGATCTATAAGGGACTATATATATATGTGTGTGTGTGTGTGTGTGTGTGTGTGTGTGTGTGTGTGTGTGTCTGTGTGTGTCTGTGTGTGTAATATCCTAACCCCCTCCTCATTTTACAAGGAGGAAACTAAAGGCCACAAAAGTTGAGTGATTTGTCCAAGGTCATTACCAATAGTAAGGTCCGTATGTGTCACGGACCTCGTTAGCACTTGAGAGAAATCTATGGACCTCTTTTCAGAATAATGTTGTTAAATACATAAAATAAAAGGAATAGAATTACAAATGAAACCAATTATATTGAAACACAATTATCTAAATATTTAAACAATAAGGACACAGACCCCAGATTAAGGACCCCTATTCTGAGGTGAAGCACAGGATATAGGCCAAGGTCAGGGGCTATGGCTATTGTATTGAATCCAGATATGGACTAAAAGGACGTCAGTGAAGCCATTCCCCACCAACATCCCTATTTCTGACACTATAGGTCCTTTCTGGAATCACACCAAATTCAAGGTAAAAAGTCAGGGAGCGGGGTGAGTGCTCTTGTCACAGACTGCAATGGAATCTGCACCCTGAAGAAGGTGCAGAGGGAACGTTGGTAAGGAAATTCCAAGGACTGGCAGTAAGATGAGAAACACAGTTTCTGTGACAACTTGGTACTTAACTCAGGATGCTCCTCCTGGGGAAGGGGTATATTTCATCAGAGAAAACACAGAGTCAGAAGGGATCAGATTTCTCTCAGATCCTCTCTGGGGCATGCCTTCTACTTTCCTCCAACCTTCTTTCTGCTTTCCTGCCTGTGAAGGTATGAATGACCTAAACTGTTTGTTGTGTGTCTCTACTTGGCAAGGTGCCTAGCTTGAGCTCTTACAGCTTATCGTGGACCTCTGAGTGACAAGAAGAGACCAGTATGACTTTGATGAGGCTGGCTTCCTATAGAACTACCGGCCCTTCTAGCCACAAACCCCTTGGAGGACTCTGCCATCTGCTGTGGGAGACAAAAGGAAAGAGCTTGGGAACCATTCGGATCAATGTGCATGGATTTATCCTCCAATCTATTAAAAAAAATTTATGTCCTTATCACATCTTCCCCATTTGTCTCATCCACCTTCATTTGTCCTCTATAAGGTATGTGGTTATAGAACAGGTTTTTCAAATGCCATGCAGCAGGAGGATACAAACAAGGTAGAAGAAAGTAATCAAACCAGAGGAGAAGCTCAGCCCAACAAGGTGTTTCTTTAGTTACCAGGATCTTTCCTCTGGGAAAATGATTCTAGAGCTCATTAAGAGGAGGATAACTGAAGTGGGGGCCCTGCCAAATTAGTCAGTCGGTCAAAAAGCATTTATCAAGTACTTTCACCAGGCACATAGTGTTAAGTGTTGGAAATACAAATAAAAGCAGAAAGAAAGTTTTGCCCTCAAGGAGTTCACATTCTAATGGGAGAAGGAAATATATAAACAGAAACTGAAAAGTGAGGAATGGGGATTAAGGAGTGGAGAGAAACAAAGGTACCCAGAGCAGGGGCATATTAAGGTAAATCCCGAGAACAGTCTGAGAGGAATGAGAAATGGTTGGCCCAGTGCCCTCCTTAAAGGAGGTAATGGAAAGAACCATCCAATGAGGAAGAAGCAGAGGAAGCAAAAGATATAGTACTTCCAATGTATGAATTTCAGAGCTGAACTGATGCTTCAGGAAGAAAAGCTGGGGCCTGGTGGAGGAAGTTCTAAGTGCCACCTGGAGAGGAATGAGAGTGGGCTAAAGGAATTGGAAGTATTTGCCCTGAAGAAAAGAAGGTTTGGTGAAGACATGACTGCCTTCAGATATCTAAAGGGCTCTCATGTGGACCATGGATGACACTGGTTCTGCTTGGCCCCCAAAGGCAAAACAAAAAGAATAGACCAAAGTACTAGAAAAACAGATTTGGGATAAATATACAGGGGGAGGGGCAGCTAACTCTAACAATTAGAGCTATCCCAAAGTAGAATGGGGTTCCTTGGAAGGTAAAGGACAGTCCCAAGCAAACACTAGATGACCACTGGTTAGGACTCTTGCACACGTGACTTTTGCTCAGGTTTAGGTTTAAATCGAGAGGACCTGTAAGCTCTGTTCTGAGTCTGTATTCTTGTATTTCTGTGACTGTTTTCTAAACTGATTTTAAGACAGACCTCCTGACTAGCCACTGTCACACAGCCCTCCCAGAAACTTTCCTGGTGCCACCAAATGCTAAATGGAATCAGAAACATCTGTAAGGAAGAAATGCATAGCTCTGTACTAATGGCGATTATTTCATTCTTTGTACCTGTATCCCCAGGGCTTTGCACTGTGCCTGGCACATAGTAAGTACATAATACTTGTTGATTTCAGGACTTTGGAAAAATCACTTCTCTGTGCTTTTACTGTGACCTCTGGGATATACATCCATCAATAATTCCGCTGGGATATACATCCATCAATCATTCCCAAATTGTCACATTTGATTCTGGAGCTTGACAGCTCAAGGTTTCAAGGAGGCCCGATTTCTTGCAGCTGCCACATGGAAATTTAAGGCCCTGAGGACAGTCCTTCTGCTCAATCATTCTTAAGGTAAGTTTAGACAGATATTAACAAGCCACAGGCAAGCACACTCTAATTATTTGTGGCAATATTTAGATTAGCTAATAGCAACTCTAACAGCAAAATTGAAATGGAGTAGTGTAAAGCCATTTGTACCACATTATTCTTCCTTCTGGGCATGTTCAGCTACAGAGGGCTGCAGTTTACTGTAAGAATGAAAGAGGCAAGAAAGCCTATTCCTTCCAAGACTAGTACAGCATAAAGCTTTGGAGGTGAGACCTGCTTAGGGATAGAAAAGTAAATCCCACAAAGAAGTAACCAAAAGTAGCCCACATTAACATAGAAGAGGAATATGTATCAAATCTTTTCTCAATAAGATAGCTGTGAGATAGGGTTAGCTGTGCAGATACTATCCCCATTTTACAGATGAGGTAACTGAGGCTCAGAGAATTTAAATGACTTACCCCAGGTCACACAACTGCTATCAGAGCCAGGACTCCAAGGCCGGAGGAAATTCCCACTATGATAGAGAGAATGTGGTGCAAAGAAAGAGAACAGCAAGATGAGGAGAACTACAGAACCAAGTTTTAAGTTCTTCCTCTGTCATTCAGTACCTGTGTGACATGGGATAAGTCACTTAACATCTCCGGCCTTCAGTTTCCTCTTATGTAAAAAGAAGGAGTTGAACTAGGTCGTCTATAAGGGCCTTTCCATCTCTAGCTCTATAAACCTTTCTCATCTAGGCCAACCAAGTTGGCATTATTTTCCCTTAAAAATAAATATTTTTTTTCCATCATTGTAGTTAGGTTGCTGCTTTTTACCTACGGGAAAAAATGAGAGAGAGAGACAGACAGACAGACACAGAGAGAGGCTGCAAAGGGCGATGAAGGAACCCTCCTTCCAAAGAGTGGTTGAAATCACAGACATAAGTGGATGCCCCAGATGCAGGCAGCTTATAGCTATATGACAGGAAGAACATGGAAGTGGTGTGTCCAAAATACCCCTTGTATAAAGGATGGTGAAACTCAGAGAAATGCTATTCCTGGTAAAAAGATCTTTTATTTTTTAATTAATTATTTATTTTTAATTTTCAACTTTCACTTCCATAAGCTTTCAAGTTTTAAATGTTTCTCCTCCTACCTCTCCACCACCCTCCCCAAGATAGCATGCAACCTGATATAGGCTCTACATATACATTTCTATTAAACATATTTTCACATTAGTGATGTTGTAAGTAAGAATTAGAACCAATAGGAGGAACCATCAGAAAGAGGAAAAATTACAAAACAGAAGAAAAAAAGAGCAAATGGTACGTTTCTATCTGCATTCAGACTCCACAGTTCTTTCTCTGGATGGGGATAGCATTTTCCATCATGAGACTTTTGGAGATGTCTTAGATTCTTGCATTTCTGAGAAGAGTTAAGTCTATCAAAGTTAGTCATTGTACAATGTGGCTGTTACTGTGTATAATATTCTCCTGATTCTGCTCACTTCATTCAGCATCAGACCATACAAATCTTTCCAGGTTTTCTGAAGTCCACCTGCTCATAATTTCTCATAGCACAATAGTATTCCATTACATTCATATATCACAACTTGTTCAGCCATTCCCCAATTGATGGGCATCCCCTCAATTTCCAATTCTTTGCTACCACAGTAAGAGTTGCTATAAATATATTTTGTCCATGTGGATCCTTTTCCCATTTTTATGATCTCTTTGGGATACAACCCTAGAAGTGATATTGCTGGGTCAAAAGGTATGCATATTTTATAGCCCTTTGGGCATACTTCCAAATTGTTCTTTAAAATGATGGATCAGTTCATAACTCCACTAATAACAATGTATTAGTGTTCCAATTGTCCCACATCTTCTCCAACATTTATCATTTTCCTGTTCTGTCATGTTAGCCAATATGATAGGTGTGATATGGTACCTAAGAGTCATTTTGACTTGCATTTGTATAATTAATAGAGATTTAGAGCATTTTTTCATATGACTATAGAAGACTTTAATTTCTTCCTCTGAGAACTTTCTGTTCATATCCTTTGGCCATTTATCAATTGGGGAATGACTTGTATTCTTATAAATTATAAATGATCTTTTAGCAACATCTTCCTTAGGAATGTCTTTGCTGAATTTAACTCTCTCATGTCCTCCCTGGTTCATATGACCTGCCCTTCATGGACTTCATGGACTATTTACTCTGAGACTTGCCTCTCACTTTATCCTTGGACACATTGACTATCTGTTACCTCATCCAACTTATTCTCTAAAGTTCTGTTTACCCTTAACTTTAGGCTCCCAGCTGTTAATTGGCTGCTCTCAACCATTACTTTGTCTCAAGACTTTAGGTGGTCCCAAGGGGACAGGCAAATAAGAGTCAGCGTCTTAAGCACTTGTTCAACACTGGGATATGGTAGAGGATTCTTGAGGTCACCATTCTGTTTCTCAGTCAGAATTCAGTGAGAGTTGCAAAAGAGACCAATTCATACTTAATATGAGGGGATTAAAATGAATTCCTAAAAGTTAGTTATTCTGATTCTGCTGCTGGGAGCCAAGATGGTGGAGTAAGAAGTAAATCACTTTCACCCTCCTTTATTAACCTCTAAAAACCCAGAAAAATATAACCCCAGGAAAAACCCTGGAACAGCTGAATCAACAGAAAGATGGGGTACAGCAGTCTGGTAGCCCAGGTAGCTTGAGGTGTTAATGGAATGGGAAAGACCCCTCTTGCCCTAGGGGATGGGGAGCAGTATAGAATGGGAGATGTCCCAGCAAGCTAGATGAAAGCCCCACCTCAGCATACCACTGGGAGATCCTGAACCCCAAGTGGTGGAGCAGACAAGCACCAGCACCAGGACCCCCGAGTGCCTCGGTCCGGGCAGAGGAACCAGTGGAAGCCAGCTTGGAAAACTACTATGTGCCACGGCGTTCTCTTGCAGCCAAGTCTCCTGGTGCTTCAGCAAAACTCTGGGAAGCACAACTCCAAGAGGGAAAGCTGTAGGCGGAGAAATATCCTGCAGCAAGGAAACATCCATCTGCAAGGAGTCAGAGAAAGGAGTGAAAGGCCTGGGTGAGCAGGCATCCTCCAGGGGCCAGACTCCCCACCCCTAACCCTAGAGCTCCCGTGCTGCTGATTCTAGCTCAACACCAGGTAAGCTGCCAGAAACTTACAGCCTCCAACTGCCAGCATCAGAGGCCCCAGCACACAAAGCCAGTGACTAGGCCCTGGGCTTCCAGCACAAGAAGCTTGGGTCAGTGCCACCTGCTCCCCAGCAAGAGAGCTTAATTTTTTAAAGGCCAGGAAATAAGCAAACACCATGAGCAAAAAGAAAGGGACTAGAGATTCTTATTATGGGGACAGTGACGATCAAGGCAGAAATTCTGAAAAGGACAACATTGTCAACAAACCTACATCTGAAACCTCAAAAGGGAATATGGACTGGTCTGAAGCCCAAAAGGCCTTCTTGGAAGAGCTCAAGAAGGATTTTAAAAGTCAAGTAAGAGAGGTAGAAGAAAAATTGGGAAAAGAAATGAGAGGTATGCAAGAGAGAGTCAATAGCTTGGAAAAGGAAGGACAAAAATTAACTGTAGAAAATGTCTTTAAAAAATACAGTTGGCCAACTGGAAAAAAGTACACTGAAGAAAAACAACTCCTTAAAAAGTAGAACTAGCCAATCAGAAAATAAGACACAGAAATTCCCTGAGGAGAACTCCTTAAAAAATAAAATGGGCCAAATGGAAAAGAAGGTACAAAATCTAATAGAAGAAAATAATTTGTTAAAAGTTAGAATTGGGCAAATGGAAGCTAATGACTCTAGGAGAGAGTGAGAATCAGTCAAACTGAAACAAAAGGATGAAAAAAGTAGATGAAAACATAAAATACCTCATTGGTAAAACAACTGACCTGGAAAATTGATCCAAGAGAGACAATTTAAAAATTATTGGTCTACCTGAAAATCATGATGAAAAAAGAGCCTGGACAGCATCTTTCAGGAAATCCTCAAGGAAAACTGCCCTGAGGTCCTAGAACCAGAGGATAACATAGCCATAGAAAGAATCCACCAACCACCTCCTGAAAGGGATCCCAAATTGAAAATGCCCAGTAATATAGTAGCCAAATTCTAAAATCACCAGGTCAAAGAGAAAATATTGCAAGCAGCCAGAAAGAAACAATTTAAATGTCATGGAACCACAGTCAGGATTACACAGGACCTTGCAGTTTCTACATTAAAAGATCATAGGGTGTGGAGTATGAAAAATTAGTTATTCCAAAGAGGAATGAACTGCCTTGGGAGGTAGTGGGATTTTCCCCTTCCTGTTTTCGAGACAAAGGTGATGCTTTTTTTCCGGGGGGGGGGGGTGGATTATTACAGATTCTTTTGGAGAGTTGAGGTACAAGTTATGTAGATGACTGCAGAGGTCCTTTTTTATTCTGAAAATCTCTGATCCTTTCCTCCATTTTTAAAATTCCCATTGCCTTCTCTGTGCACATCCCAGCAGATGCAGACAATCCAATGCCTTTATTGTCCTTTGGCATTGCTCCTTCATCTTTAATATGGTTCCAGGTAACAGAGTTCCAAGGAGTGTTATTCTCTTAATCTCCTTTTTACTTATGATTCCATGTTCTCCCTTTGATTCCATGTTCTCCCTACCCCCATAAAAATATCTGTTTAACTTCATAGAATGATTTCATTGGTGGACACAGACAAAGAAAACATCTCTAAGTGGCCTCCCTAAAGGTGATGGATCTCTGTTCCACTTTAGACTGGTCCTTGGAAAATGCTTAGTCCATTGTCAAGATTCTATAGGAAGCCCTCTCAGCACGCCAGAAATTGCCAGGCTTATGTTTCTCTGGCATCACCTTTGAGAAGCCAAAGATATGTCCACACTAGGATAAGACATCAGAGTAGGACTTTGGAGAGGAAGGTTGGGGTAAGGTTAGACAACAAATGGAAGTCTAACAGCAAAAAGAGAATAGTGAAATGCCCTAGGAAGCAAAGACACTTGGAATGATATGCCCTACTATCTATAACTAGAACTTCAGTCACACCTTAGTAGCCTTCTTTTTTTTTTATTGAGAGTCTTAAAGTTTCTGAAATTAAAGCATTCCTCACCATCCTTTCAAGCACCTTGCTTTGTCTGCAAGACCCTTGAGAGTTGCAGTCTTTCCTCTAATACTTTAGGGTTAAAATAGAATACTGAAATTAGAGACAGAAAGTTCTCTGTTTGAATCCTATCTCAAACTCTTACTGGCTGTATCAACCTGGGAAAGTCACTTAACTTCTCTCAGCTCAGTTTCCTCATCTATAAAATAAGGATAACACCTACCTCATCAGGTGCATGTGTGTGTGTGTGTGTGTGTGTATTTGTGTGTATGTATGTATATGTATATGTGTATGTATATGTATGTGTGTAGGTATTGAAGTATTTGTGTATGTATTGATGTATATATGTATGTATACACACATACTTGTATACATATGTGTGTATATAGATATATGTGTGTATATTGGTGCATCATCATCATGGTGTCAAATACATTTGCTTAGCATTCATCTCCCTCTCTTATACATTTCCTGATCCTTCCATGATCAGAGCATCATAGAATAAGGCTATTTATATTGTTATTTCTTAAAAGGAATTTTGGATGACTTTGAAGAGGATATAATGAGATATTATGTACTTTACACATACTTCATGAACCATAAATTGTTATACTTATAATATAAAGCATTAGTTGATAATGGCAGTAATGGTGGTATTGATGAATTTTTAATGAGAAAACAATAATCAGATAGATAAGAAATCCTAGAATCTGGATTTTGGATATTACTTTGATTTCTTTTGCTAACACCTGATGAATTCATCAGGTTTGCTGCTAGCTAGAAAGTCCCAGTTACTAAAGGAATCTTTTCTCCTCTCCTGGTTGATTGGGGGAGGGTAGCATTTAGAGAGAGAAGGTAGTAGCTTAGCCCAAGCTAGTTCAATTCATCCTGTGACAGGAACTATCTTGTTACCCTTCCTGAAGACAGCTACATATTAAAGGTTCAATATCCCACCTTTGGATTCTAGAGGAAAATTCTGTCACAAAGCAAAACAAAATAAAACATAAAATCTATCCATCTTTAGAAAGAGAAATTATGAACTCTGAGTATAAATTAAAGTATATTTTTCTCACTTTATTTCTCCTGCTTTTTATGACGTGGATAATATGGAAATCTCTTCTGTATGATTTCGCATATGTAATATATCACTTTCCTTCTCAGTGGGTGGGAAGGGAGTTCAGGTAGGCAGAAAATATGAAATTCTAAAAAAAAGAATGTTAAAAATAAATAAATCAACAACAACAATGACAACAAACCTAATAATAAAAGCTATTCAAAAGTAAAATGAGCCAAGGAAGTCCTGGGTTCTTGCTAACTGGAAATCTTCAAACTGGAATGAGGGGTGTAGAAGATGATGTAGAAACAATTCCTCCTTAGGGACAATTTAAGTAGGTAACCTGATAGATCTCCAACTTTTAAGGCCTACTTCCTTCCCAACTCTTATACCCAAACTAAATTCATTCTTTAGGGTTAGTGCTCTATTATACAAGGGAGATGGCCAGACTAGCTCAAATATTTTTCTATCTTTCAGTTCCTATTATTTTCTTTCCTTTCCAATTGTTTTATTTCCTTCAACTCCTTTGAGTCACCAAGTGACCTTTAACAGTGCTTGGCACATAGTAGGCACTTAATAAGTGCTTGTTGATTTGTTAACTTTGGAAAGAATAGTGGGTTGCTAGGTGACCAGAGTAGATCAGAACTGAGCATTATAGAAGACTGAATTCAAATCTCTGGCAAAAACTGGCTATCTGATAAGGATCCTTCTTTCCTCAAAGACATTACCCAAGGGACACAACCTGAGATTGTAAGGATGGTGAAGAGTAAGCAGAAGATGGTATTTCAAGACAAGGAGTTTCAGTCACTGAAATGCATCTAACTTCACTCCTGAGCACTTTCCATCCTGACCCAGTGCCTTCTGATGAATAAATCCATTTCTACCATCTAACTTATAGACATCATATTGTTATTTCATTTGTTTTCTTAACATTAGTATGGTCTGAGTAACAAACAGTCTGTTTTCAAACAGACTGGCCACCAGCCTACTGAGGAAGAGGTATTAAAAACATGAGAGGCAGTATGCTGTAGTGGATAAGGCACTGGATCTGAAGTCAGGAAACCCTGAGGAAATGACTTAGTGAGCAAACATCTGACTTACTTGCCAGACAGAGAGAGATGTCTACCAAAGCCAAATCTGAATATTTATAAAACTCATAAGATCATTATAAAAACTTAGTTAAAAAATCTTACAAAAAATTAAAAATTAAAAAAAAAATCTCACAAAGATGGATGATTATGAGTAGTACTGTCTCAGAAAGCAGATAGGAACAATGGAGGGGAAGATAGTTTAAGAAAAGTGTTGTAAGATATCCAACTATACAAAGTCATTCCAAAGACATCCAAGGATTAAATTGGAAATGATTTGAAAAAAAATCATCATATAAATAACTCTCTCCATCATGGCTAGTTAAACCATCACAAATGAACCCTAAAATAACAGTACCAGGTGTATTTATAAAAGAGGGAGAAACAACATTAAAGGGGATAAAAACAGGAACAATCCAATTGGACCAATGATTGGTCCAAGTGCATATAGAGGAGATTCATTATGGAAATGACACAATTGTGAGGTCACTGAGGAATCTAAGGAAGTGAAGATGCTCAAGGCACGTAAGAAAGTCTAGACCTAATCAATAAAAAAGTTAACTAAGAGAAAAAAGACTATATCTAAGAAAAAATCAGTAACTACCAACTTAAATGCCTACTCTCACATCTGTACAAAATCTTTATGAGTCATCCATACAAGAATATTCCATAAGAGCATTACAATGGTAAATAAGAATCAGGTTTTCAAAAGCAATATTTAAGAATGGACCGCATATTTACCATTTTACATTTAAATGAAAGCTGTAGAGAACATAAGATTCCTTTATACTTATTGTTGTTGATTGGATTCTGCACAAGAAAATGCTGCCCTATAAATCATTCATAACAAGGTCTCACCTGCATACATCAAAGTCATTCAAAATTCCTTAAAGGGAAAAATAATATAAATAACTCGATTCCGTGACCATCTGATCACATTATCATCAGGTGACGTATAAAACAAGAATATAGATGCTCATCAAATGTATTTGTTACCGTGATGGTAAAGATACAGCAAAAATATATATGTTGAAATGGAGTTCCTTGGGAATAATATTCTAGTATTTGAAGGTGACTGTGCTGATTACATAAAGCCTCAGAAAGTCTCAGAGGCTCCTGGAAGATATCTGTAATTACTCAAGTGAATTTGGCCTATTCATTCATACAAGAAAAGCTAGGTGGATGAAGGACATCTATTGCCCAGATTTCAACATGCATTTGGATGGAAACCCTATAGAGCTTGTTTATCAGTAAATGTATCTGGGGGCTGCTAGGTGGTGCAGTGGATAGAGCACCGGCCCTGAAGTCAGGAGGACCTGAGACCAAATCTGGCCTCAGACCAAACACTTGACACTTACTAGTTGTGTGACCCTGGGCAAGTCACTTAACCCCAATTGCCCCCCCCCCCAAAATCATCAAATGTATCTGGGTCAGATGGACAATCACTTGGACCTGGAGTTAAATAATGGGAAGGGAACAAATAATTGACTTCAGGAAAATATAAGACTTCTTTCCCAACCCCAAACTGCCCATGGGAGCAAAGGCTCATCTTATTAATACTGACTTTTACTTAGTTTTGCTTTATGTCAGTAAATCATGGACTACAATCATATCCAATAAACTAAAGATGAGTATCATGTAGCTCTTGAAGTGGCTCACACCCACGCGTGTTGAGTGTGATAAGATCACAACATATAAGCGATGAAGAACTAGCAAGGAGAGCAGGAACAAGAGATGACATGGAGAATGTGTGATAGGAAGGGAAGATAGGCTAGTCATGTGGGCAAAAGCCAGGGTATTCCACTGGTACAGTGTTAGGAGAAAGTGAAGATGTTGGGTGTATCACCTGTGGTGAATTCATGGAAGGACATGGAAAAGAGTCATCCTGGATGGACACGTATGGATGAAGAAAGATCTGAATTATGGTGGGAAACTCTGGAATAGATAAAGGTACTGATCTCACTATACTATCCTGCTTTTATGTGAAATACTGCCTAGAAGTCTTGGGATCTGAGCTTCGTTTCCATACTCAATGGACCATGTGTTCTGAGGACACTCATTGAAGCATCCCATGCCTTAATTTCCCCATCCGTAAAAAGCGATAATAATAGCTACCCCAAAATTGACTGACTAGGGAGGTTAAGAGGATTCTTTTTCTCATTAGAGCAGGCATTTTTTGTGTGGGTATCAAATCTGCTCACAGCCTTGCTTCCAAGACTTAACTCTCCCCCTCCATCTCTTTGATCACACCTGTTTAGAATAATCCTCACAGTGTGAATTGTGCAAAAAGAGACAAAATATAAGATTGCTCAGAACCCTTTGTGTTGTCGACTCTGTGTGATCGGCCATCAGGAAGCCGCTGAGAAAAGGCCCTGCTCTGTTTCCCTGTTGAAACAATGGCTTTCCATCCCTCCTCCTCTGCCTGTCACTCCCCGTTTGGAGCAGGAAAAGAATCAGAAAACTGACACGCAGGTTACCGAGCTGCCTTTGGTCCAGCAAACAAAAATAAACGAAGGTTGTTTGGGTTTGATATTTGGAAATGGAGCTCAGTTTTATGGGGCTCTCATTTGACATGAGAGATAAGAATTCTCTATAAAAACTTTAAAAAGAAAAAGAGGGACCAAAGGAGATCCCTCTGGCTCCATTCCTACAGGCCACTCGACGCCGATCATATTCATGAGGTTCCAGTTTGAAAACCAAAAACAAGAGGAGGTCCCTCTGCTCACTATCAAAGATGGAGATATAACTGAGCCCCAGTGGCAGTCCTTATGCTGAAAGCCCTGGGGCTATTAGGATGACAAGGTTTGTGGTTTAGGATTACAAAGTACCTTTCTTTAGTAGGTAATTAAAAAAAAAAAAAAAAAAACTACCACCTCAAGCATACAGTTAGATCTTGCGTTCTGAAAGACAGATAATAGAAAAGACAAGAAAACCAAGTTTCTGAAATCCAGGAGGGAGAGAAAGGAAGCAAGGCTATCCAGGAGGAAGGCATGCATGATGCGAATGCAGACTGGAGATAATGAGGTCCCATCTGCATGTTAAATAAACATCCTCCACCAGGCTTGGTTCTACTTCACAGAGTGGCCTGGCAGGCCAGCTGGTTTGAGCCAAAGATGGATTTCCAACCCCACTGATGCAATAAGTCAGTGGGCCTCATTGTCCTTCTGCCAGCCCACCTTCTTCATCTCCTCTTCTCTTAGTCATTGCCATTTCCACCCAGATGTGTGTGTGTGTGCTTGTGTTCCACACCCACGTCAGCCTTCCTGGAACTCTAACTATGCAATATAGACAGTTTGAAAAGTTATTTCTTTTGGTTCTCCTATCCGTCTCTGAGACAGGCAATGTTACAAAATAGATAGAGAATCAGCCTCAACGCCAGAAAGATCTGGGTTCAAGTTTCGCTTTGGATATATACTGCCTGTGCTTAAGGTGATATTCTAAGGGTATCAATTCCAGAGAGCCTGCACTATTAGAGGGAGTTTCCTGACCCTGAAGTTCTCTACACCAGTAAAATCCCATATCCAGTCTCTATCTCTGACCTACTGCTGAAAGTGGCATTCATTCACATGTTATATTTTGGTGTTATCTTTGTCTTCTTCCTGTTCCTCAGGGTAATTTGGAGTCATAGAAACTAAGGGTATTATCATCAGTGGCAAAAGCTTCCACAGGACAATAAATAGGAATAGGACAATAGATAAATAGGGCAATAAAAAGACTTGGCATTTGGCGATAAGGGTTTCAGTGATGAAAATTTCAGGAGAGTGGGAACAGGGGGAGAAGCTGAGTTGCAAGGTCCTGAGCAATGAGTGGACAGTAAGAAGGAAGAAAAAGAAAATGCAGGTACCTACATGGCAAAGTGGTTAGAGTACTGGAGTCAGGAAGGCCTGAGTTCAAATGCTGCCTCAGACACTAGATGTGTAATGGTGGGCAAGTCACTTCATTTTTCTGTTGCTCACTTTCCTAAACTACAAAATGATGCCTGTACTTTATGATGTCTAAGGTATCTTTCAGTTCGAAATCTGTGATCCTATGTAGATAATTATTCCAAGAAATCTCATGATGAAAGAGAAGAAAGAGATACAATGACAAATAGATGAGTAGAGGGCATTGTATAAGCTCATGGAGCTAGGGCAGAAAGGCACCTCACAGTCCATTTACTTTAGCCCAGTAATTTGAAAAATAAGGAAACTGTATCCCAAGGAGAATAAATGTCTTGTCTGAGGTTACACAGATATTAAGTGGCCTGTGATTCCAATACTGAGCCAGTGTTCTTTCAAGCAAACCATACTACCTAGTGATGGATTTTTTAAAATTTAATTTAATTTTTTAGGATTGAGGAGACTTGAGCATATGTCTTAACAGATAAATTGGAGCCAATGATGGGACATGTCAAGGAGAGAAGAAATGATTAAATAGTCCAGGCCCTTGATGGAGGCAAGGGGATGGAGGAAAGGGCATTCAAGAACACAGAGAGATGGGTGAAAAACCTTTGAAAGAAACAGGAGCTGTCCCAGTTACTGAAAATGCAGGTACTGGTCGATTTCTTGAACTCTGGAGTTGTGAGCACTATTGGGCTATGCTCATCAGGGGCACTAAGTTTACATGAATATGGTGAGCCCCCAGGACAAGGGGCCGGCAGGTTTTCTAAGAAGGAATAAATTAGCCCTGATAGAAAATGGAGCAGCTCAAAGCTCACATGCCAATCAGAATGGGATCAGAGCTATCAGTAGATTCTACGTTTCTTGTCTGAGAAGTAGGAAGATAGAAAGAAGGAAGGAGGGAGGGAAGGAAGGAAGGAAGGAAGGAAGGAAGGAGGGAAGGAAGGAAGGAAGGAAGGAAGGAGGGAAGGAAGGAAGGAAGGAGGGAGGGAGGGAAGGAAGGAAGGAAGGAAGGAAGGAAGGAAGGAAGGAAGGAAGGAAGGAAGGAAGGAAGGAAGGAAGGAAGGAAGGAAGGAAGGAAGGAAGGAGGGAGGGAGGGAAGGAAGGAAGGAAGGAAGGAAGGAAGGAAGGAAGGAGGGAAGGAAGGAAGGAAGGAAGGAAGGAAGGAAGGAAGGAAGGAAGGAAGGAAGGAGGAAAAACTAAAATGAAGAAAAATATTACTTGTTTCTCTGAGGTAGGATAGAAAGAAGAATCAGTGATTAAACTGAGAAGTTTTGTTTGGATGAGGAAATTTGAGGGGTCTGATTTTTAATGACTTCAATATTCTCAGTAAATATGACTCAAGATCATCAATTGAATATATGTGTGATAATGATATGACTGAGGAAAAGGGTTTTTTTAGGTATATTTTTATTTCATTAAATATTCCCCAATAACATGTAAAAACATTAGCATTCATTTTTTTTTTAAAAATTGAGTTCCAACTTCTCTCCCTCCTTGCAGTACACCCTCCTTGAGTAGGCAAGAAATTTGATATCAATTATAAGTGTGAAGTCACACAAAACACATTTCCATATTAGTGAGGAAAAGTTTGGACACCCTTGTTATGTGCCTCATTAACCAGCCTCAGGCTATGGCACCTAAACAAATCATGCTGTGTTTCCTGGGATGCATAGGGGTAGAGTCATGTTTAAAGCAGGGTCTTTGTGGAGAAAGTCAGCCCAAGACAAAACCTGGGACAGCCTACACAAAGAATTAAGAGTGAAAGTCTAGGGTTCATAAGCAGAGGATTCAAAGAAGTCTAAGTCAGTGAGGACTTGAAATGAGACCTGTTGGGGACCTTCAGCAGCTCTCCTTGGCTTCCACTCTATGGAACAGTATGCCTCCATGCCAGATACCCTCTGGTAGCTCTCCTGACTTTTCAGCCTCTTCCCTCATTAGATAGAAAGCTCCCTGAGGACCAGGAATGTCTCTTTTTCTTATTTGTAACCCCAAGTGCTTAACACAGTGCCTGACACAATCGTCATTGTTGTTGTTCGGTCATTTCAGTCATGTCTGACTACTCATGACCCCATTTGTGGTTTTCTTGGCAAAGATACTAGAGTGGTTTGCCATTCTCTTCTCCAGCTCATTTTATAAAAGACGAACTGAGGCAAACAGGGGTAAGTGACTTGTCTAGGGTCACATGGCTAGTAAGTGTCTGATGCCATATTTGAACTCAAGATGAGTCTTCCTGACTCCAGGCCTGGCACTCTATCAATCCACTATGCCACCTAGCTGCCCCTAAAAAGAGACTGGGACAATCTGCCATTTCTTTCTCCAATGGATTAAAGCAAACAGAGGCTATGTGACTTGCCCAGGTCAAACAGCTAATTAGTATCTGAGGCCAAATTTGAACTCAAGTCTTCCTGACTCCAGGCCTATCACTCTATCCACTGAACCACCTAGCTGCCTTGACATATAATAGGTGATTAATAAATGTTTTAAATTGAATTGAATTTTCAATTTCAGCATTTTCCTCTACACCACCTACTCTTATACACCATCCTCGAAGACAGCCTTTGCTTCTGGAGGGACCCCATTGCTAGTGGAGGCCGAATTGTGTCTATTCTTGCTATGGGAAAGTTGATCAGAGATCAATAATCATTGAATAGAAGAATTACAGAGCAAAAGGGAGGAACCATTTGATTGGATGCAACACAGATTTATCACAGATGAAGTCAGAAGGACTTAGTGATGTGTTCCTATAGTTCTTCAGAATCTAAAAGTGGTAGCATAAGGCCAGACTACATCTAGTTGAAGGTAAGAATGCTAAACTCCGAAAACTTGTGCAAGTTAAACATTTTGATTTTTTCTCTTATCTTCTCATCTCCCTACTTGCTATTCAAATTGTGAAATACAAGAAAAAAGTGAACCTTTCCCTCCAATAAACTATGGGAAAAAAAGGGTTTAGACATGCAACGTTCCGTTGCTCATGCTATGTCTTTGCACAGCTTGTTTCCCAGGCCTGGAATCCAGTCTCTCACACTTCAGCCTCTTAGAATCTCTATCTCTAGTGCACTTCAAAGCTCAGCTCTGCTGCTGGTGCGTTCCCCCTAAAAAATAATCTTGTGCTTAGGTATTTGTTCACTACATATTTTGCGTATTATTCACATGTTTCCTTCCTCGATAGAGTGTAAGCTCCTTGTGGGCAGGGACTATTTCTTTATTGTCTTTGTGTCCCCAGCACTTAGCACAGGGCCTGATACATAGTTGGTGATTAACAAATGTTATCAATTTGGTTGCTATCTAGGCCCCAGGAGATCTGGAAGAATGGAAGTTTTCTAGTTCCCGGAAAGGACTTGGGCAGCACAAAAAGACCATCTCCCGCCACCATATCTGAGGATCAGGCCTGACAGAGAAGGAAGAAAACCCCCCAGAGAGTTGTTAGAGTTCAGGGTCTGGTATGAGCACTGGGGATATTTTTTTTAGTCCCATGTCCTCAACACGACACAACCTCTTCAAGGTCCTGATCAAGGGCTTTTCTCAAAATGTATTGCTAGCCTCAATGGTCTGTGGTAGCACCATAACTAACATAGGTTAAAAGGAGCTTTAACCCAGACTTTCACTATATTAGTGTGTGTGGGAGGGAGCATACTTCTTCCCACAGCAACCACCATCTCCATGCCCTTCTCAAAAGGTCCTCCTTCCCCATCCTTACTGGAGTGAGGCTCAGACTGTCCTCCCTAAGGGTGCAATTGGATCCATTCTGAAACTGTCTTCTGAGCTACCTGCCACAGCCCCTTCCTCCACCCCAAACATTCTGCCAGAAGTGAAAACATTCCTAATTATGTCTCTGGTTGACACAGATTCTCAGAGATAATAACTATGACAAGAGTCAGTTTCTGGGCTCACTTTCCATATGAGAAAATTTCATTCTTCTATGACAAGCACCTTTGCCCTACTCAGCAAACAGGGTGAGGGATGAAATCTTGAGTCAGCTCCATGAGAAGCTGCCAAAGGTAGGAGGCACCCAATCACCTCCAAGAGGGATGGCTTTGCAATTTTTTTTTTTACCTTCAGTATTGCAAATGGGAAAGATCATCTCTAATCAGTGTCAAACCTTTCCAGAGACTAGGTTGTTTTATTTTTAACTCCAATTTCCTAGAAAATGAAAACTTTGACAAGGTTGTCCCTTTAAATCTGTTCTCTCTCTCAATTTTTACCTTACCAGACTCAAGTTGGGTCCCTCTTCCATTCTTCCTTGTATAGACCCATTAGCAAAATACAAGGATTGACTTTTTTTTTCTTTAAGCTGTAGCTCCCTAAGGCCACCCAATTTCTGTTTCAACAGATAAGCCTATTGACATTCAGTTCAATATCCAATAAAATCTGTCACTATATAGCCGTATTTGAATTGAATCTTGCCACCCTAGGCAACTTCCCCTTTTCTGCATGTACAGGTGTGTGTATGTTTCTCGCTTCACTTCTGTTTCTTTTCTGCCTGTCTGTCTCTGGCTATGTGGTATACCTAATGAGACCAAGGTCAGACATTTGAGTCCTGCATGGGCTTTGCCCAGTCACAACCTCTCCATGTAATCCCGACCAGCTGTCTTACAAATATGTGCCATTTGTCACAACATGGATTGGGCAATGGAGTGTGGATAATTCAGTGCAAACCTTTCCCCATTACTAGGGAAATAACTCCAACTGCATGACCTACCAATGAAAGGTTGGGAGCACTGATTTTGGAAATAAAAGAGAACTAATTATTGTAACATAGGACTTTCTGCATTAAAGTCCTCCCCCAATGCTTTAATAGCCATATGTGCCTGGCACGTGGTTCCTGGCACCCAGTGATTGGCACATAGTCAGTACCAAATAAATAATGGGGATTGATTGAATATGATATTGATGTAACCCTGTGTTCCCAAAGGCTATCCAGGGGATAGGTCCTCCAGGCTCTAACACATGAGATATGTCTTTGAATGTGGTCAGTGGACAATATTTGTCATCCTAGGACCAGCTTAGCTAAATTCCATAAGATTTAACCCTCAATTGTCCACAGTGTGTTGTTGTTGTTGTTGTTGTTGTTGTTTTGTGGTTGTTATTTTTTGGGACACAGTTACTCTGAAAAAACGGCAAATTTTGAGATCTCAGACAATAGATGGTATACCCACAAGAGTCATATCATGAATCATTTAAATATAAAAAACAGAAAAAAATGTTGATTTGATCAACTCAGCTGCCCAACAGTTCAGAGAAGAGAGAATGTCACTCAGACATTTCCACTTACACATCTCTTGATATGGAGACATAAGCTCTACCTGCAAATGTCAGAGAAACTAGTTTATCCAGGTTTTTAAAAAAAAGTGTGAAGCTAATTTTTACTTGTAGATAAAAAAAACAGACAACAGTGAAATGCAAAGAGTGGTGACTTAGCTGTGTGATATTGGACCAATCACTTATCCACTCTGTGTCTCAGTTTCCTCATCTGTGAACTGGAGGTTGAAGCTGATGGCTTGAGAGAACCCTCCCAGGTCTACATTTATGATCTTATGAAATGAAACAAAACTATTTGATGTTTTAATTTTTTCACTCAACTGTGCTTATGTTGTATACTCTATGAAAAATGAAAATATATATCCTGTTGCTTTATTTTTCCTCCAACACATAGGTATTTGGAAATAATCTGCCTCCCCCAAAGACAAACTGAGGGAATGATAGCACATTAATAATGAGTAACAGATTGTGGTCTGATGCATATAAAATAATTTTTGGGGGGAGACAGAAGAATCACTTCCATTTAAAAGAATTCCTAGCTCTTTAAATGTTACCCTGTCCCACAATAATTAGCTAAAGTGAGAATATGAGGGTGGGGAGCTGTATTAGATAAACTGCAGAAATAAGCTTCTGGGAACATCTTTTTTCTCATCTTTACTTTTAAGCCCGTTCTGTTAATGTTTCAGGGTAAATGCTCATAACTGACTCTGCCTTCCTGGTGGCCAATGCCATTGTTTTAAGAAACACAGGTTTGAACACTAGGGTTTTTGGAGAGATTAAAAAAAGACAAAACAACAAAATTGTAGTCTGTGGACATGGCACAAAAAGAAACATAATCTGTGGAGGATATTATCATAGGGATGGGGTTTCACTACCTCCTCTGTTATTAAAAATGTGTCTAGATAATGATCGCTGCTTCAACTTTTAAAAAGAATTGGGGTTTTCATACGATGCCTGTTTCATTATCCTTCATTACCTCAGTAGAATTTGGGATCATAGGTTTAGAGTTGTAAGGAAGTACAGAGACCAACTACCAGCCAATCCAATCCCCTCATTTAAGAAATGAAAAACTGAGACCCCCCAAAAAATCAAGTGAATGGCCTAGAATTCCTTGTTGTTCAGTCGTTCAGTTGTGTCTAACCCTTCCTGACCCCACAGACTATTCTTTCCATGTGGTTTTCTTGGCAAAGATCCTGTAGTTGTTTGCCTTTTTCTTCTCTAGTGGATCACCTTTTGTTTTTTGTTAAAACTCTTCACTATGACCTGTCCATCTTGGTAATCCTACACCGCATAGTGCATAGTTTTAATGAGCTATGCAAGCCTCTCTGCCATAACAAGCCAGTAATCCAGCAGGGACTTTTTTAGGGGAACAGGTGTTAAGTGACTTGCCCAGGGTCACGTAGCTAGTGAGTGTCTGAGGCTAGATTTGAATTTAGGTCTTCCTGTCTCCAGGATTAGTACTCTATCCTCTTCACCACTTAGCTGCCCCTGCTTCCTTGAAGAAGCAAAGCCAGAATTCAAAACCAGGTTGTCCTGACTCCAAATTCAGTGTTCTCTCCATAGTAGGATGCCTCCTTTTCTTTGGCCCAGGATCTCATTGATGTGAGCATTCCCTCAAATACTATGGATCATAATCCATCCTTCTCACGCTATGCATTTTTTTTTTTGGCTAGACAATGGGGTAAAGTGACGTGTCCAGGGTCACACAGCTAGTAAGTGTTATGTATCTGAAATCAGATTTGAATTCAGGTCTTCCTGAATCCAGGGCCTGTGCTCTATCTACTGCAACACCTAGCTGCCTCTATGTAATTTTTGCATATTTGTGGAGACCTTTCTCTGGGTTTTTCTTTTAACCATCCCATACTTATCAATGTAATTCTACACTTAGTCAACCAATTTATTATTCCTTGCATGGCAACCCATAAAACAAACAAAAATACAAAATAGTGATTCCCCCCTAACAAATCATAGGAAGGAGATTTCACTTCTCAAAGTAAAAGATAACTGAATTAAAGCATCTCTTCATTAGTAGCTCCCATAGACAAGATTATCAGGATGGCAGTGCCATGTTAGAGATGAAAACACTGGACTTGAAATCAGGAGATTTGGGTTCAAATCTTGCATTTGATTCCTTTTTCCTCACACAGCTACTACCTTAGTTCAGCCAATGATTACTTCTTACCGGGGTTATTAAAATGGCCTCCTATTTAATCTTCCTGTCTCAAGTCTGTCCTCACTGGAATCCATTCTTCACACAATTGTAAACATAACTTTTCTTAAGCAAAGGATACACTAAGCTATTCTCCTGCTCAATAAAGGTGGGCAAACCAACCTAGTTGAATCAGCAGGGCACCCTGGGAAAAAGGAAGGAGGTAACATATGCTGGGGGAGTTATACCAGCAACAATATCTTGACTATCATCTCTCCTTAGACTCTGATGGATAGCTCGGGTCTGTGGTACCAAGAGCACTGAGAATAGCAATGCTTCCATTGGTCAAGAAACATTTATTAAGCACCTAATATGTACTAGGCATTGTGCCAACCGTTGTGCTTCCAGGACAATGACCACAACTATAATCCCAGGAAGCAATCCTTGTGCAATGAAGCCTGGCAGCTGTTCCTGCAGATTACTGATGACCCAGAAAAGAAAGTTTTGCTACCAAATTCCTTGGCATTAAAAAAGGTTCAGCATTGGAAACTGACACAACTTTTCAGTGGAAATGACATTGAAGAAGAGGCATTAACATCTGCACGCCAAAGACTTTTTGGACCTTTCTATCTGACTTTCAGCTAAAAGCTTTTGTGAACTCCATAACAGCAAGACAGGGCAATTAGGTGGTACAGGGATAGAGTATTAGGGCTCAGACCTGAGTTCAAATCCAGCCTCAGACATTTACTAGCTGGGTAACCTTACGCAAGTCACTTAACCCCATTTGCCTCAGTTTCCTCATCTGTAAAATAAGCTGAAGAAGGAAATATCCAGTATCTTTGCCAAGAAAAACCCAAATAGGCTCACAAAGAGTTGGGCACAACTGAAACAATTGAACAACCCAAATAACAGGAAGAATTGTCTTACTTTTCTATTTGTATCTCCAGTGCTTACCATACTATTTCGCACATAGTAAACATTTAATAAATTCTTCATTGATTCATTCATTCATTCAATAAAGATTAATGGGTCCCTAATGTCTCCACTACAGAACGTGGCTTCCTCTGTTTAGCTTTTCCCCCCTAATTATTTTCTTTCTCTTTTGAAATATATTTTTATTCATTTCACTAAATATTTCCCAATTACATTTAAAATTTTTTAACATATTTTATCTCAATTTTTAATTATTTTTTGTTTTCAATGTTCACTTCCATAAGCTTTTGAGTTTTAAATTTTCTTCCCCTCCCTCCCACCTTCCTCCCCAAGACAGCATGCAATCTGATATAGGATCTACATATACATTCCTATTGAACATAGTTTCACAGTCACAGTGTAAAGTAAAATTAGAGCCAAAATAGTGGAGTATAAGCAGTAACTTACTTGAGCTCCCCCAACCCCTCCAAATACCTGCAAAAATGGCTATAAAAAATTCTAGAGCAGGAGAACCCTCAAAGAGACAGAGTGAAACAAATTTCCAGCCCAAGACAATCTGGATGGTTGATTGGAAAGGTCTATTGCACCTGGTTGGGAGAGGAGCACAGTTCAGTGTGGGTGTGCAGGCAAAGACCAGGACTCAGCGACCTTGGAGCAGGCCTTAGGGGACTGAAACACAGGCAGCTGTGGTGGTTTCTAGACTTCTCAGCCCACAAACAACAAAGACAACTTAGAAGGTCAGTAGGAAAGGTCTGTGACCTAGGTGAGAAAGAAGCTTGATCACAGCCCAAGTCTTGGTGTAGCCCCAGTTATGTGGTGGTTGCTACCAGGAATTGAGTGGCTGATCAGAAGGAGATTGAAGGGATCTCTTTGCTGGTGCTGAGGCACAAATCTCTTGCTTTGCCCATACTTGGATCTGGGTCATAGTTCTGGGTGGCAGTCCTGGAGTAAAAAGGAGTGTTGGCGTGGTGGAACTTATAGTAGAGGTGGAGAAGGAATCTTCCTCATAGTTCCAAGGCAGAAAAGAGTGCTTGTGGTCACTCACAGACCAGAGTACAGGCCAGGAAAGGAGTAAACACCTCAACCCACAAATGCCAAAGACAACTTACAAGGTCAATGGAAAGAGTCTGTGTCTGCAGTGAGAGAGAGAAGTGCAGTGGTCTCAGCTCCAATCCCTGAGTCTGGCCCCGGATTAGTGGCTGCTTCTTGAGCTTCTGGCCCACAGACTGAGCAGCAATTGAATGGCTGATCAGAGAGTGATTGCAGGGATCTCTTTTCTGGTGCAGGATTCTTTTGCTTTGCCCGTGTTTGGATCTGAGTCACAGTTCTGGGTGGTGTCATGGGGCGAGGAGGAGCACTGGTATGGTGGAGTTTGTAGTGATGATGGAAAGGAAATTCTCCTCACAGGTTCAAAACAGAAAAGAGTGCTTGTTGTCACTCTTAGGCCAGCAAAGTAGTAAACACCTCGCACTTGATCATAGCACCTTAGAAGAACTGAAAATTTACAGATTCCAACAATTATCTCTGAAAACAGCTGCACAAAACCCCCAAAGCTTGGGACAGTACATTCACCACACTGGAAGCAGACCCTTACCTTAACAAAGAGTTTATAACTCCAGTAATTGGCTAAGAACATGAGCAAACCTTGCAAAATAGTCAGACCATGGAATCTTTCTTTGGTGACAAAAAAGATCAAAACACACAACCAGAAGAGGACAACAAAGTCAAAGATCCTACATCCAAAGCCTCCAAGAAAAATATGAATTGGTTCCAGGCCATGGAAGATCTCAAAAAGGATTTTGAGAAGCAAGTAAGAGAAGTGGAGGAAAAACTGGAAAGAGAAAGGAGAATGATGCAAGAAAATCATGAAAAACAAGTCAACAGCTTGCTAAAGGAGACCCAAAAAAATGCTGAAGAAAATAATACCTTAAAAAATAGCCCAACCCAAATGGCAAAGGAAGTCCAAAAAGCCAATGAGGAGAAGAATGCCTTAAGAAGCAAAATTGGCCAAATGGAAAAGAAAGCCCAAAAGCTTACTGAAGAAAACACTTCCTTAAAAATTAGAATGGATCGATTTGAAGCTATTGAATCTATGAGAAATTAAAACATAGTAAAACAAATTTAAAAGAATGAAAAAATAGAAAACAATGTAAAATATCTCATTGGAAAAACAACTGACCTGGAAAATAGATCCATGAGAGAGAATTTAAAAATTATGGGACTATCTGAAAACCATGATCAAAAAAAGAGCTTAGACATCATCTTTTAAGAAATTATCAAGGAAAACTGCCCTGGTATTTTAGACCAGAGGGCAAAATAGTAATCGAAAGAATTCACTGATCACCTCCTGAAGGAGATCCCCAAAGGAAAACTTCTAGGAATATTATAGCCAAATTCCAGAGTTGCCAGGTCAAGGAGAAAATATTGCAAGCAGCCAGAAAGAAACAATTCAAGCATTGTGGAAACACAATCAGAATAACACAAGATTTAGCAGCTTCTACATTAAGGGACTTCAGGGCTTTGAATATAATATTCCAGAGGGCAAAGGAGATAGAATTACAACCAAGAATCACCTACTCAGCAAAACTGAATATAATCCTTCGGGGGGGAAATGGACATTCAGTGAAATAGAGGACTTTCAAGCATTCCTGATGAAAAGACTAGAGCTGAATAGAAAATTTGACTTTCAAATAGAGTCAAGAGAAGCATGAAGAGCTAAACAGTAAAGAGAAATCAAAAGGTACTTATTAAGGTTGAACTGTTTACATTCCTACATGTAAAGATGATATTTGTAACTCATGAGACTTTTGGCAGTATTAGGGTAGTTGGAGGGAAAAACATTATATATATGTATATACAGATAGATAGATAGATAGATAGACAGACAGATAGATAGATAGATAGATAGATAGATAGATAGATAGATAGAGGCCACAGGGTGAGTTGAAGATGAAGGGGTGATATCTGGAGAATAAACTTAAGGAGTGAGAAAGGATTATACTGGAAGAAGGAGAAAGGGAGAAGTAGAATAAGGTAAGTTATCTCACATAAAACAGACAAGAAAAGGAGGAGAAATGAGGGAAGGTGAGAGGGAATGAGTGAATCTTATTCTCATTGGATTTGGCTTAAGGAGGGAATAACATATACACTCACTTGGGTGTGGAAATTTATCTTATCCTATAGTAAAATGGGGGGGAAGGGGAGAGCGGATTGAGGTCAAGGATAATCAGAAGCAAACACTTCTCAGGAGGGACAGGGTCAAAAGAGAGAATAGAATAAATAGTGGGCGAGGTAGGATTAAGGGAAATATACTTAGTTTTTCACAGCATGACTACTATGGAAGTGTTTTGCATGATTACACATGTATAACCTGTACTGAGTTGCTTTCCTTCTAAATAAGGATGGTTGGAGAGGGAGGAAGGGAGAAAATTTGGAACCCAAAGATTTCAAAACAAATGTTAGGGCAGCTAGGTGGACCAGTGGATAGAGCACTGGCCCTGGAGTCGGGAGGACCTGGGTTCAAATCTGACCTCAGACACTTGACACTTACTAGCTGTGTGACCTTGGGTAAGTCACTTAACTCCAATTGCTCACCAAAACAAAACAAAAAAAAATGCCTGTTTGGGGTAGCTAGGTGGTGCAGTGGATAGAGCATTGGCCCTGAAGTCAGGATGACCTGGGTTCAAATCCATCCTCAGACCAAACACTTGACACATACTAGCTGTGTGACCCTGGGCAAGTCACTTAACCTCAATTGCCTAAACACACAAAAAAATGTTAAAAATTGTTTTCACAAGCAACTGGGAAATAAGATATACAGGCAATGGGGTATAGAATTCTGTCCTGCACTACAGGAAAATAGAAGGGGAAGGGGATCAGAGAATGGGGGAGATAGAAGGGAGGGCAGATTAGGTGAAGAGGTATTTAGAATGCACACCATCTTCAGGTAGGAGGAGGGATGAGATGCAGAAAAAATTTGGAACACAATATCTTGTGGAAGTGAATGCTGAAAACTAAAAATAAGTAAATTAACAAAAAAAGGATTAGAACTAATAGGAGGAATCACAAGAAAGAAGAAACAAAACAAAACAGAAGAAAAGAAGGAGCAAATAGTATGCTTCCATCTGCATTCAGACTCCAAGGTTCTTTCTTTGGATTTGGATAGCATTTTCTACCACGAGGCCTTTGGAGATGTCCTAGATCCTTGAATTGCTGAGAAGAGCTAAGTCTATCAAAGTCAGTCACCACACTATGTGCCTGTTACTATATACAATGTTCTCCTGGTTCTGCGCACTTCACTTGGCATCAGTTCATACAAGTCTTTCCAGGTTTTCTGAAGTCCACCTGCTCATCATTTCTTATACCACAATAGTATTCCATTACATTCATATACCACAACTTGTTCAGCCATTCCCCAGTTGATAGGCATCCTCTCAATTTCCAATTCTTTGCCACCATAAAAAGAGCTGCTATAAATATTTTTGTACATG
This sequence comes from Vombatus ursinus, assembly GCF_900497805.2. Classification (NCBI taxonomy): domain Eukaryota; kingdom Metazoa; phylum Chordata; class Mammalia; order Diprotodontia; family Vombatidae; genus Vombatus; species Vombatus ursinus. The sequence goes on along the minus strand of NW_020954907.1, from coordinate 3,182,439 downwards.
TGGATCCTTTTCCCATTTGTATGATCTCTTTGGGATATAGCCCTAGAAGTGCTATTGCTGTGTCAAAGGGTATGTACAGTTTTATAGCCCTTTGTGCGTAGTTCCAAATTTCTCTCCAAAATGTTTGGATCAGTTCACAACTACCCCAACAATGCATTAGTGTTTTAATTTTCCCACATATTCTCCAACATTCATCATTTTACTGTTTTGTCATGCTAGCCAATCTGATGCATTGTGGTACCTCAGAGTCATTTTGATTTGCATTTCTCTAAACAATAGTGATTTAGAGCATTGTTTCATATGACTATAGATTAGATAGTTTTAATTTCTTCCTCTGAAAACTGCCTGTTCATATCCTTTGACCACTTATCAATTGGGGAATGATTTGTGTTCTTATAAATTTGACTTAGTTCTCTATGTATTTTAGAAATGAGGCCCTTACTAGAGACACGGGTTGTAAAAATTCTTTCCCAGTTTTCTGCTTCCCTCCTAATCTTGATTGCATTGGCTTTGTTTGTGCAACATTTTTTCAATTAAATGTAATCAAAACTATCCATTTTGCATTTCATAATGTTCTCTATCTCCTGTTTGGTTATAAATTCTTTTACTCTCCTTAAATCAGACAGGTAAAGTATTCCTTGCTCTCCCAGTCTGCTTAAAGTATCAGCCTTTATATCTAAATCATGTACCCATTTTGATTTGATCTTGGTATAAGATCTAATGTATTGGTCTATGCCTAGTTTCTGCCATACTATTTTCCAGTTTTCCCAGGAGTTTTTATCAAATAGTGAGTTTTTATCCCAGAAGCTGGAGTGTTTAAGTTTATCAAACAGTAGATTACTATAGTCACTGACTACTGTGTCTTGTGCACCTAACCCATTCCACTGACCCATCACTCTATTTCTTAACCAGTACCAAGTAGTTTTGATGATTGCTGCTTTATAACACAATTTAAGATCTGATATGGCTAGGCCACCTTCCTTAGTACGTCTTCTCATTAGCTCCCTTGATATTCTGGACCTTTTGTTCTCTCAGATGAATCTTGTTATTATTTTTTCTAGCTCTATAAAATAATTTTTGGTAGTTTGATTGGTGTGACACTGAATAAGTAAATTAATTTAGATAGAATTGCCATTTTTATTATATTAGCTTGGCTTAACCATGAGCAACTGATGTTTTTTCCAATTATTTAGATCTGACTTAGATTGTGTGAAAAATGTTTTGTAATTGTGTTCATATAGTTTCTAGGTTTGTTTCAGCAGGTAGACTCCCAAATATTTTATGTCTTTGTAACTTTAAATGGAATTTATCTTTCTATCTGTTGCTGTTGGGCTTTGTTGGTAATATATAGAAATGCTGATGATTTATGTGGGTTTATTTTATATCCTGCAACTTTGCTAAAGTTGTTTACATTTCAAGTAGTTTTTTACTTGATTCTCAAGGATTCTCTAAGTATATCTTCATATCATCTGCAGAGTGATAGCTTTGTTTCTTCTTTGCCTATTCTAATACCTTCAATTTGTTTTTCTTCTGTTATTGCTAAAGCTAACATTTCTAGTACCATATTTAATAACATTGGTGATAATGGACATCCTTGTTTCACCCCTGATCTTATTGGAAATGCTTCTAGTTTATCCCCATTACATATAATGCTTGCTGATAGTTTTAGGTAGATGCTACTTATCCTTTGTTTAGCTTTTAAAACCCTTCACAATCTGGCACTGACCTCTTTCCAATCTTTTTACATTTTCCATTCCCATACTAGATGGTCCATCCAAACTGGCCTTTTCTCTGTCCTTCACACCTAGATCTCTATCTCCTATCTCTAGACCTTTGCACTGGCTGCCTCTGACCACTGCAATTCACTCCATCCTCACCTCTGTGTCATAGAATTCCTTCTTTGAATTCCCCTTTCTTGTCCAAGACACATCTCAGAACATCCTTCAACATGTCACCTTTTCTGATATTCTGACTTCTAGTATCTTGCCACCTTATTTTGTATTTATTCTACATACAGAAAAAAATTTACATATAGTTAAATCTCCTAGTAGAATGTAAGTTTGTGAGCAGGGTGGCTTTGTCCCTTCTCTTTGTATCCACAGTGCATAAGGCACATCCTTTAATTAATACTTGTTGATTGCTTAGTTGATTTAAAATCTCAGCTCTATTTCATAGAAAACATGTGACCAGTCTGGCCACTTGACCTCCATGAGCCTCAGTTTCCATATCTGTAAAAATGGAGAGAATTACCCTTGTCTTGCCCTGGGTTTTTTTTTGAGGAAAGCACTTTGTAAGCTTTGAAGTGCTCTATGAATGGGAGCTGTTATTAACAAAGATTCTTGTCTGTCCACACTGCATTAATGATGCATCCCCTGATGAAACAAAGGCCTGGTTAGGCCATTCAAGGGTTAGAAGTCATTGTTGCAAAACATCTGCTGATAATTAAGAGTGAACCTCGCAGTGCCTTTTTTGTCAACATGATTATACTCAATTATGAGAGCACTCTGCCCATACTGTGCTGGGGGACATATCCTCCTAACCAGCCACAGTTCTCCATTTCTAAAGCCCTAGAAACAACCTAAACACATATGATTCCCCCTTCTCTACTCCAATTAAAAAGCACATCAGGCCAGAATGTACTAGGAATGAAATAAAGGTAAATATGGTCCCTGTCCACAAGGAGCAGACACCTAGGCAGCTAGGTGGCGTGGTGGACCTGAACCTAGAGAGACCTGGGTTCAAATCCAGGCTCCGATACTTACTTGTTGTATGACTAACCAAATTGCTTAATGTCCCTCAGCCTCAATTTCCTCATCTATAAAATAGAGATAATAAAACACCTGCCTCCCAGAGTTGCTGTGAAGATCAAATGAGATAATATTTGTAAAGTACTTTGCAAGCCTTAAAGTGCTACATAAATACTAGCAATTATTATTAATATTCAAATTGGGGAGAAAATATGAAAATAGGTACATGCAAGCTATATATAGTGTATATGGAAGGTAATTTGAGAGAATAAAGCACTGGAATAGGGTTCTAGTAGGTTCTTGGATTTATTTCAACAGGTCTGCAAACGTCAATGGAGAAAATACATATATATATATATTTATGTATGAATTTATACATTTTAACTAACCTCTAATTGAAATTTAGCAAGTCTTTTAATGACAATTTCAAAAAATATTCTAAGAAAAGATCCAGATAAGCAATAGAGTAGAACACACACACACACACACACACACACACACACACACACACATTGAGAACTCCTACACTACCATATAGGAATGAGGGTGGAGCAAGAAAGACCTCTTGCAGAAGTTGGAAATTGAAATGAATCTTGAAGGAAGCCAGGAAAACCAACAGGTCAGAGGTAAGTGAGGTAAACATTCCAGGACAATCCATAGGGAGATGGGAGATAGAATGTGGTATTGGAGAAGCAAAAAGAAAGTTAATGTCACTGGTTTAGAGTATAAAAAGAAAGTGTGAGAAGACTGGAAAAGTAGGAAATAGCTAGGTTATGAAAAGCTTTAAATGACAAGCATAGGAATTTATTTTCTTGAGCCTGGAGGTATTAGGAAGCCACTGGAGCTCATTGAGCAAAAGGGCAATGGAGTCATACCTAAGCTTTAGAAACACTTAGCACCTTTTTGTGGTGGCAAAGAATTGGAAATTGAGATGATGCCCATCAATTTGGGAATGGCTGGGCAAGTTGTGGTATATGAATGTAATGGAATGCTATTGTGCTATAAGAAATGATGAACAGGCTGACTTCAGAAAAATCTGGAAATACTTGTATTATCTGATGCTGAGTGAAGTGAGCAGAAGTAAGAGAACATTGTACATGACAGCAGCCACGTTGTGCGATGACTAATATTGATAAACTTAACCTTTGCCAGCAATACAAGGATCTAGAACATCTCCAAAGGCCTTGTGATGGAAAATGCTATCCAAATCCAAAAAAAGAACTATGGAGTTTGAATGCAGATTGAAGCATACTATTTGCTATTTTTCTTCTTCTCTTGAGTTTTGTTTCCTTTTTCTGGTGATTGCTCCTATTGGTTCTAATTCTTACTTACAACAGCACTAATGTGAAAATATGTTTAATAAGAATGCATATGTATAGCCTCTATCAGATTGTGCACCATCTTGGAGAGAGTGGTAGGGAGGAAGGGGGAGAAAAATTTTAAACTCAAAAGCAAATGGAAGTAATTGTTGTTAAATCAAAACAAATTAATAAAAAAAAAGAAATGCTTAGGGGCAGCTAGGTGGCACAGTGGCTAGAACACCAGCCCTGAAGTCAGGAGGACATGAGTTCAAATCTGGCCTCAGACCAAACACTTGACACTTACTAGTTGTGTGACCCTGGGCAAGTCATTTAACCCCAATTGCCTAAAAAAAATTAAAATTAAAATTAAAAAAAGAAACATTTAGCACTTATTAAGTACTTCCTGTATTCTGGTCACTGTACTAGGAACCTGAGATATAATTTTTTTTTTCTCTGCAAAGATTCATTCATATATAAACATTATTTTAAAACAAGGCAACATATGCCATTGTACTTTAAGGATATGTATAAATTTATATAGTGCTTATTATTAGTAAAAAAAAAAACATGCAATAAAAGTATATATCAGAGGTAACATTTAAGCCCACGACTTTCTGACTCTAAGGTCACCTCTTAAGCCCATTAACAGATCATTAGCCATTATTTTCCATTTTTAAGTGAGTATTAAAAGATATGGAGGGGGTTTCATTCTAAATCTATGGAAATCATAGATTCCTGACTATTAAAATTTAAACAAAGTTTCTCATAGTTTCAAAAGCTTAAAGAAGAAACAGATATCAGAGGTGACATAGTCCAGTAATTCCCATTTAATGTTCACAACAATAGTCCAATGGGTTTGCACTAAAAATTCTTTAACAAAAACTTAAGTAGTAAATAATGTCCAGTTGTAATATATTTCTACTTGAAGACAAGTATGTGCATGTTTGAAGAATTATAGGTTTGTTGAATATATTCAAAACCATAATGATCATGCCCAGAACATTTTAGTGTTCATGCTGTGATAACATGAAACTCTTACCACTTCTGACTAAGAATAACATATTTTGTTTTGTTTCGTTTTGGTTTGTTTTTTTTTTTTTTGCAGTTTTTCAATCTGCCATCAAATTGTTTCCAAACCTCCACAAGATTTAGACATTCAAGTGCAAAGTGATTCCCAATACATGGTCAAATACATATTCATACCCTTATTTACATTATGTACAAATACATCAGAGTAGCTTTCTCATTATGCTTGGTTATTTTGTAATCATACCTCATCATTTGTGTAATCAGATGTTCAAACATGTTTGTTATTTCAATACAATTGTTAAACTGTTTGAAAAATTGTGATCACTAGGTACGTGCATTATAAACCATCTTGTAACCACCAGAGACCATTATAAATGTTTCACAAAAATAACTTTATGTTGTCTCTCAATGCAATATTAAGGCTTTCTTTTGTTTTAAACTTAACCTCATTTATGTTACTATTCTCCTGTGTGAGTCAAAACATCATCACTCTGTGATGACATTGTTCCTGTTTAAAAATTAAGGATGAACAAAAACAATTATTCTCCTATCTGGGCAGATTTTAAAATAAACTATTTGGAAACACTTGTCAGTCTTCAGCAGAGCTTTTGTGAGAGTGCACCCCGTCCGCAAGTGGTAGATGGAAAAAAATCACATCTGAAGAGATTCCTTACAAAGTGAGTTTATGTGTAAATATTGGTTTAAAAAAAGCAATATATGTAATAATATATAAAATACATTTATCATTTAATATAATACTTATAATTAGTAGGAAAGTAAATATTTTATATCATAACTGGCTATTCACTTTAATCAATGTGTTAAATGGTTAAGTAGCTACATTTTTATTTTTAGTAAATTACCTCTCTCAACAAAAGAGACTGTAAAATCCTCCTGCTATTTCTAACACATATTTATGGAAGCAAGCATCTTCACTTTATTCTTGTTTTTAATCAAAATGCAGAAATAAACTCATTGTAAAACCCTATTTAAGACTATTTGTCTTACGCAGAGCCAAATATTGTGCATCTTTGTTAAAATAGAACTGTTTAATATTGAAATTAATTTTAAATATGATTATTATGTTAAGTATTTTTAGTTTTAATTGATTACATTGAAATGTTTTTCTAGTCAACAAAAATTATCGAATAAATAAATTTAATGTAAAATCTTATAAATAATAGCAAGCATATGAAGTCATATTGGATGGTTTCTTTTCATTCTTATAGAATGTCCCACATTAAATATTTGTAATTATTTTATGATTGGAGTTTTATAAGTTTATATTTGGAGTTTTCATTTAAGGTAGAATAAAATTTTATATGATACAATTCTACTTAATATAAAATTTAAATTGGAGATTTTCATGGCAAAAATATCATTGTAGTTATAAGCATTTCATGAATAAAGCTCAAAGAATATTACCATGAGGGTCCATAGCACAATTTTTTGTTGTTAAAAAATATTCAAAGATCACAAAAGTTAGGGAACACTTATCTAGTCCATCCTCTTCATTTTAGGGGTGAGGAAAATGAGGTCCAGAGCCTGAAGTCATTCAATTTATGTGACAGAAGCTAGATTCAAACCCAGGGCTACTGAATCCTGATAGAGCTTTCTAAGTATTTATCCAGTATTTAAATACATTTAATGTGTTGTGCAGTGCTAGTTCATTACTAAGCATAATGGTTCAAAAAGCAGCTATCGTTATTTTAATTTCTGTAATGATTTTCTTGTCTTTTCCTTCCTTGGTCCCATCTTTTCAAACCAGGTCTGAGAAAATGGTGGGTTCACACATCAGTGTTGGCCCAGATGATCAATGTCCACCTACTTATTTGCCTAGAGAAACCCTAGTAATCATGTTATTTCTCTTCCCTGGGAGGTTGTAAAAATGAATCAATACTCTCTTTTCTGTCTTACAGAGCCCTTACTCTGTCAAAACACTATAATTACCAAGTGAAAATGAGCATGATCTTTCATGGGAGGAGATGGATATTCAATGAAATAGGGGGCTTCAAAACCTTCCTGATAAAAAGACCAGAGCTCAACAGAAAATTTGATCTTCGAGTACAAGACTCAAGAGAGACATAAAAAGGTAAATGGGACAGAAAGATACAATATGTTGTTAATAAGGGCAAACTGTTTACATCCCTACAAGGGAAGATGACACTTGTAACTCTTGAGAACTATACTTATTGTACCATGTTGAAGGAGTATACATAAAGGGGGTGGTTATAAGTTGACTTTGATGTAATGATAAAAAAAAACAATCTAAATCAAGTGGGTTAAATGGATCCAAGTAAGTGGATTAATCTGATCTAAGAAAATGTACTGAGAAGGGAGGAGGCAGACAAGAGTAAATTGCATTACAGGAAAAGGCACAAAAATCTATTACATCAGAGGGAAAGAAGGGAGGGTTATGAGCATTGTTTGAACCTTACTCTCATTTGGCTCAAGAAAGGAATAACATAATCAGTTAGGTATAGATATCTAACTTGCCCTATAGGCAGTAGGAGGGAAAAGGGGAAAGAAAAGGGAGGGGGATAGAAGGGAGGGAAGAAGCAGTAAGAGGAAGAAAAAGGAAAGGGATAATAGAAGGGAGGTGGTGGTGGTCAAAAGCAAATCACTAGTGAGAAGGGGGAAGGAGAAAGGAGAAAGAAAAGCAAAAACAAGGGGAAAAAGGATGGAGAAAAAAACATAGATAGTAATCGTAACTGTGAATGTGAATGGGATGAACTCTCCCATAAAATGGAAGCAGATAGTAGAATGGATTAAAAACCATAATCCTACAATATGTTGTTTACAGGAAACACATTTGAAAAAGAGTGACACATACAGAGCAAATGTAAAAGGCTGGAGCAGAATATATTATGCTTCAGTTGAAGTAAAAAAAAGCAGGGATAGTAATCCTGATCTCAGACAAAGCAAAAGCAAAAATAGTTCTTATCAAAAGAGATAAGGAAGGAAACTACATCCTGGTAAAAGGCACCATAGACAATTAAGTAATATCATTACTAAACATATATGCACCAAATGGTATAGCATCCAAATTCTTAGAGGAGAAGTTCAGGGAGTTACAGGAAGAAATAGACAGCAAAACCATACTAGTGCGGGACCTCAACCTCCCCCTCTTGGAACTAGATAAATCTAACCATAAATAAACAAGAAAGAAGTTAAGGAGGTGAATAGAACATTAGAAAAGATAGGTATGATAGACGTCTGGAGAAAACTGAATGTGGATAGAAAGGAATGTACTTTTTTTCTCGGAGGTACATGGCACATACCCAAAAATTGACCATGTACTGGGGCATAAAAACCCCACAATTCAATGCAGAAAGGCAGAAATATTAAATGCATCTTTTTCAGATCATGATGCAATAAAAATTATATGTAATAAAGGGCCATGGAAAGATAGACTAAAAATAATTGGAAACTAAATAATCTAATCCTAAAAAAATGATTGGGACAAACAACAAATAATAGAAGCAATCAATAACTTCATTCAGGAGATTAACAATAATGAGACAACATACCAGAACTTATGGGTTGCAGCAAAAGCAGTTCTTGGGGAAAGTTTTATATCTCTAAATGCTTACATAAATGAAATAGAAAAAGAGTAGATCAATGAATTGAGCATACAACTAAAAAAAAACTAGAAAAAGAACAAATTAAAAATCCTCAATTAAACACCAAATTAGAAATGTTGAAAAACAAAGGAAAATTAAGAAAATTGAAATTAAGAAAAGTATTGAAATAATAAATAGAACTAAGAGCTGGTTTTATGAAAAAAAACAATAAAATAGATGGTTAATTTAATTAATGGTTAATTTAACTAAAAAGAGAAAGAAGAAAACCAAATTACTAGTATCAAGAATGAAAAAGGTGAATCTGCCACCAAGGAAGAGGAAATTAAAATAATAATTAGGAACTATTTTGCCCAACTGTATGCCAATAAATTAGACAATCTTAGTGAAATGGATACATATCTACAAAAATTTAAATTACCCCGATTAACAGAAGAGGAAGTAAAATACTTAAATAACCCCATTTCAGAAAAAGAAATTGAACAAGCCATTGATGAACTCCCTAGAAAAAAAAAATCTCCAGGGCCAGATGGATTTACATGTGAATTCTATCAAACATTTAAAGAACAATTAATTCTAATACTATATAGACTATTTGGGGAAATAGGTGAAGAAGAAGTCTTACCAAATTCTTTTTATGATACAAATATGGTGCTGATACCTAAACCAGGAAGAGTCAAAACAGAGAAAGAAAATTATAGATCAATTTCTCTAACAAATATAGATGCAGAAATTTTAAATAAAATATTAGCAAATAGCAAATACAGCAACTTGTCACAAGAATAATACACTATGACCAGGTATGATTTATACCAGGAATGCAGAGCTGGTTCAATATTAGGAAAACTATCAGCATAATTGATCATATCAACACCCAAACTAACAGAAACCACATGATCATCTCAATAGATGCAGAAAAAGCTTTTGGCAAAATACAACACCCATTCCTATTCAAAACACTAGAGAGCATAGGTATAAATGCAGTCTTCCTTAAAATAATAAATAGCATGTACCTAAAACCTTCAGCAAGTATTATATGTAATGGGGACAAGCTAGAAACATTTCCAATAAGATTGGGGGTGAAACAAGGATGTCCATTATCACCTTTGTTGTTTAATATTGTACTTGAAATATTAACTTTAGCAATAAAAGAAGAAAAAGAAACTGAAAATATTAGAGTAGGGAAAGAAGAAACAAAGCTATCACTTTTTTGTCAGATGACATGATAATATACTCAGAGAATCCTAGAGAATCAAGTAAAAAACTACTTGAAATAATAAACAACTTTAGCAAAGTTGCAGGCTATAAAATAAACCCACATAAATCATTGGCATTTCTATATATTACCAACAAAGCCCAACAGCAAGAGATAGAAAGAGAAATTCCTTTTAAACTTACTGTAGACATTATAAAATATTTAGGAGTCTACCTCCCAAAACAAACCCAAGAACTATATGAACACAATTACAAAACGCTTTTCACACAAATAAAGTCAGTTCTAAATAATTGGAAAAACATCAGTTGCTCATGGGTAGACCAAGCTAATATAATAAAAATGACAATTTTACCTAAGCTAATTTACTTATTCAGTGCCATACCAATCAAACTACCAAAATTATTTTATAGAGTTAGAAAAAATAATAACAAGATTCATTTGGAAGAACAAAAGGTCCAGAATATCAAGGGAACTAATGAAAAGAAATACAGGGGAAAGTAGCCTCACCATTGCAGATCTTATATTATATTATAAGGCAGCAATCATCAAAACTGCTTTGTACTAACTAAGAAATGAGTGGTGGATCAGTGGAATAAGTTAAGTATGCAAGACATAATAGTCAATGACTATAGTAATCTATTATTTGATAAACCCAAAGACCCCAGCTTTTGGGATAAGAATCCACTTTTTGAAAAAAAAACAGCTGGGAAAACTGGAAAAGAGTATGGCAGAAATTAGGCATTGATCAAAATCTCACACCATATACCAAAATAAAGTCAAAATGGATTCATGATTTAGATATAAAGACTGATACCATAAGCAAACTGGGAGAGCCAGGAATAGTCTACCTCTCAGATTTATGGAGAACAGAAGAATTCATGACCAAACAGGAGATAGAGAATGTTATGAAAAGCAAAATGGATAACTTTGATTACATTAAATTGAAAAGTTTTTGCACAAACAAAGCTAATGCAACTAAGATTAGAAGGAAAGTAGAAAATTGGGAAAGAATTTTTATAACCAGTGTCTCTGATAAGGACCTTATTTCTAAAATATATAGAGAATTAAGTCAAATTTATAAGAAACAAGTCATTCCCCAGTTGATAAATGGTCAAAGGATGTGAACAGACAGTTCTCAGATGAAGAAATTAAAGCCATCTATAGTCATATGAAAAAATGCTCTAAATCACTATTGATTTTAGAAATGCAAGTCAAAACAACTCTGAGGCACCACATCACACCTATCAGATTGGCCAAGATGATAAAATAAGAAAATGATAAATGTTGGAGAAGATGTGGGAAAATTGGAACATTAATTCATTGTTGGTGGAGTTGTGAAACAATCCAACCATTTTGGAGAGCAATTTGGAACTATGCCCAAAGGGCTTTAAAAATGTGCATACCCTTTGACCCAGAAATAGCACTTCTAGGGCTATATCCCAAAGAGATCATACAAATGGGAAAAGGATCCACATGTACAAAAATATTTATAGCAGCTCTTTTTATGGTGGCAAAGAATTGGAAATTGAGAGGATGCCTATCAACTGGGGAATGGCTGAACAAGTTGTGGTATATGAATATAATGGAATACTATTGTGTTATAAGAAATGATGAGCAGGAAGACTTCAGAAAAACTTGGAAAGACTTGTATTATCTGATGCTGAGTGAAGTGGGCAGAAGTAAGAGAACGTTGTACATGATAGCAGCCACATTGTACGACGACTAATATTGATAAACTTAACCCTTGCCAGCAATACAAGGATCTAGGACATCTCCAAAGGCCTTGTGATGGAAAATGCTATCCATATCCAAAGAAAGAACCATGGAATTTGAATGCAGATTGAAGCATACTATTTGCTATTTTTTTCTCTTCTTATTTGTTTCCTCTTTCTGGTGGTTTCTCCTATTGGTTCTAATTCTTACTTACAACATCACTAATGTGAAAATATGTTTAATAGGATTGTATATGTATAGCCTATATCAGATTGTCACCATCTTGGAGAGGGTAGTGGGGAGGAAGAGGGAGCAAAATTTTAAACTCAAAACATATGAAAGTGATTGTTGATAAATCAAAATAAATTAATAAAAAAAGAAGGCAAAAAAAACAACAACACTATAGTTTAAATCTGTATCTCTCCTCTCCTGTGCTCCTAATTGCCATTGAAGAATAATACACTTCAGCAATTGAAGTAGTTAATAGCTTTAGCACATTCGATGGCTTAAGAGACAAAGTGAATGTTTAAAACACAAAATTGTGAACAAAATTTTAAGAACCAAGTATAAACCTACCAAGCCCCAAACATGGGAAATGTCTGGGGAGATACAGAGAGGAAAGGAGAAGAAAAATCATTGCCTTAAGTCTGCAGTCTGAACACATTTCAGCAATGACAGGATACACCTAGACAATTCTTATGCCTGATTCACCCATACCTTCTTTGTACTAGAGTGTGCCAATGATGAACTAATATGTAAGGGCATGAGTTCCATCTGCCATCTCCAGGAAGGCTACTCTATCAATTTATCTGCCTCCTCTAGCTCTTCAGTAGCTTCTTTTCCTTCTTCTCACGATACCAAAAGATGGAAGGGGATAGTTTGTAGGTCTCTATAAGTCCCTACACTAGAACTATCATCAGGCAATACCTTGCAGGGAAGGTGGTGGAGGAGTATGCTTGGAGTTTTCCACCAGAAATTAGCAGGAATCCATCTTTAGTACCCTGATCTCTTTGGCAACATGAACAAATTAAAGAAAAAAAAGTCACTATATTCTAGGCATTATGCTTAATATTGAGTATACAAAAGAAAGGAAGACAGTCACTGACTTCAAGGAGTTTATATTCTAATGGGGAAAGACAATACATAAAATAGAATTAGATGGATACATGGTGTAGAATATTTCTAAATCACTTCTAAATGACTGAGAAATTATATGGAATAATTTTCCAAGGTTCCTGGGGTAAAGTCAGGTTTCCTTTGCTGAAGGATGATGAGGATGGCCAAAACACAGGTGGTATGGGTGAGAAATGGCAAGGAAGAGGCATAGCCAAAACAGTTCTATGTTAATTTCTCCAATAGAATCTAAGCTTTAAAATAGGAACAATTTAATTTTATTTTTGTAACCTCAGTGTCTGGTAGAGTTTTACGTATTAATAATACTTAACAGAAGTCAGGTACTTAGAAAATGCTTGTTGAAAGAATCAGTGAACTATATTCAATAAATATTTATTAAGTGCCTAAGTGGTGGGGGAGGGGGACCGATAAAAAAGTCAATGAGACTGCATCCCTTCTCTGTGGAGTTGGTATTTGACCTGTCCTGAACTGAGCATCATTCCTTAAATGTGTTATGATTCCTTAACTTAATGCTACTCCATTGAGGTGCCTTTGCATAAGCCTGAAACAAATTCTTATTCACAGGTGCAACCAGCCACTACTGGAAAACAAAGAGTATATTCTGTATTCTCTTTTTTGTCACCATTATATTTTTTAGCTCCTTCTCACAATTTTTTGTAATCTTTCCTTTTGCAACTACAGCTCAAGTTGATCTCTCATAAACTCTTTTGGAGTTATATAAGTGTATTATGGGGAATAGATGTGTGTGTGTGTGTGTGTGTGTGTGTGTGTGTGTGTATTCTTTATCCTCTTTTGGGTCTTTGGAGGATTGGGATGTGCAAGTGCCAGTCTCAGAAGTGTTCAAAGAGAAATGATGTAGAAATGAGAGGTGGAAATGGGATAAAGTTAGTGTTTCCAAATCTTTGTAAAACACTTTTTGCTGAATTGGCAAACTCTGCTCAAAAATCAATTTACAAAAGGCAATCCTTCCACTGAAATACTGTAGAAATGTTATCCATGATACCTGAGAAAATTTCTGCCTATTCATTTATTAGTTATGATTTAGTTCATAAAATCAAATTACTTTAGTTTCCGAATGGATCACAGGGATATTAGTTTGATTTTAGTTCATAAAATCAAATTACTTTAGTTTCCAAATGGATCACAGGGATATTTAGGGCCAACCCCTACCTCATTGCAACAGCTCCAGCAAATGGTCATGTAGCCTCTGCTTGACATGAGTTCCTTAGGTCCTGAGGCAGTTTCTTCCCCTGTTCCAGTAAGTAATTTTTTTCCCTTACATTTCACTTCCAAGGATCTGGAACCTAATCAATATGGGAGCTCCTCTTGATGTAATTACTGGTGTCAAACTCAAATAGAAATGGGAGCCACTAAACAATATATAAGGATAAATGCATGCTGCATATTGACTTAGAAAGCCATATATTAGCATTATCTATGTTCTATTGTATTTTTATTTATTTTGCTAAATAATTTTCAGTTACATTTTAATCTGCTTTGGGATTCACTCTGGAGTGTTTTGGCAGTGGTGTAGAGCAATGGTGTATGTTTGACACCTCTGGATGACAAAGAATTCATAACCTCTTGTACTTTGCTACTCTAGTTACTTCTCTGGCTGTTCATCTGTCTGAGGATATCCCTTATGATGTTTCTCCTGCATAATTCTCCATTGGTAATGCACTGAAGCCTACTTATACCTACCAAGTACTTTTATGTTGTATTTTATGTGACCTACAACTTCAACTCTTTGTAGGCTCTGTTGTCCCATTTTTCATAGTCATACGCTATCATTAGAAGTATAATAGGTCTTTGTTTCTGGGAAACAGTTGAAGTCATTGAAAGCAATGCATAATTTTCCAGAGGAAATCGTCTGTTGCTCTTCACCATTCGTTTGGACCCAGTTCATTGTCCGTCTATAATAACCCTCCAATACATAGGCACTGATGGACAAGTTCTTTCAATTTTCTATCCAAATGTATGTCATATTCTGTATAATAAGCTTTTTTTATTCACTTGTGTGTATGTGGGGTCATTAGGATGGATTTTAATGATGAGCTTTTTGAATGTTCCAGAGCTAGATGTAACTAGGAGAATATTATCTGCAAAGAAGTATGACCATTCCATCTCTTAAGAACCCCTCTTCCATTTGAACACTGTCTTAGAATGCTCCATGACAGTATCAAACACCCTTTGTGAAAATACATCTTACTGGTTTATTTCTAACTTAATATTAATAACCATATTAAACAAAATTATCTCTGTTACTGCATCTTTCAGGGAATTACATACTATTTTGTAAAACACACAAGAGACACCTTGTTGGAAGAGAGACTTTAAGCAGTGTTTTGCTCTACAGAATCAAGTGTTTACTTTTTATATTACTAAACAATGAGCACACTGGGATCTTGCATTTTCTACACCTTTCAGGCGACTGAATAACTGCAAAGATTTGTTTTGCTGTACAATATCACTTGCAAAATCCTGCCTGATACCTCCTTAAACATTCATTAAGGATTATCCCAATTAAGATTTTGTAGATATGGGGATAAAACATATGGATAAGTATCTATTAAGTTTTTCTCAATTGCCTTTTTTCAGTAATCTGTGATATTTTCTAAGTATTTAATATTTTTTTCCTTTCTCAAAAGTCTTGATAATATTTGCTTCCACATCTGCAAAAGTGTCACCTCTAGCATGGATTTCCTCTGTGTTTACTTGATCTAGTCTACCTACACTTCCCAGTGGTTTTCTTTAGTGGCATTTCTACTTAACTATGAAGTACATTAAGGACTTTGGTCTTAGAGTTCCAATCCGGTGATTTCCACTTAATTTGACAGAGAAGATAATTTGCTGTAATAATTTTTACAGATCTTTTCCTTTTGTTTGCTTGTTATCCTCTTCCCAGTTTTATTTTTAAATGCCTGTGGGAAGATCTGGAACTAGAGTTAGGTGGGTTGGGTGAGGGAAAGATATGAAATTTCTTTGCTTTTTAATATAATTCTTATTCAGGCTCACAAAAAAAGAAAGAAAGAAAAAAAAAGACTATAGCTAGGTCCAGATTAGTGCAAATAATGAATTTCTTGAAGTGGTAGTATATATCCAAATCTATACTACTTGCAGTTTTAATTATGCAAAATATGGTAATTGATTCTTGTCCAATGGAATATACATTGTAAATTTGAATAATACTTCCACTTCAGGGGATTCCTTGATCACACAAAATGGAACCTATCTGTATTTTTGCTAATAAAGAAGGATCTATAATATGTCACAAGAAGGAATATCCTTAACTCAAATATTTTGCTATCTCCTTGTCTTTGTGTAATGAGTATAATCAGGGAAATCCATCCTCCACCCATCAACTCTGGATAGAATATTCCCCATGGAATATGCATGGAGCTTGCTTCATTCCAGTGTGTCATATGCTTTTTGTGGAACCAGACCCCTTCTGGTAATGCATTTGCCCTGTTCTTTTAATAAAAAGAATGTACAAGCAGAGGTTTTTGGTTGGATTACTTGTGTCACCTTCTCCCTCACCCTAGTTTGGAGGAGTGCTACATTAAAGCTGAATCAGAGAGGAATGGCGACTGAGACAAGTAAAAATACCTACTCTGTGAACCTTAACAGAAGTGATCCCACCCACTAGTGCTCTCTTTTGTTCTTCCCTTTGGAACATGCAGTTTTGAATTATGTGAGAAACATCCTTCCTAATCCTAACAGAAATGGTGACTGTCCACACAAGGGTGCTACAGAAGAAGCTTGCATATGTGAGCCTAAATTGGGAAGTCAATATTCTTCTTGCCTCTTCTGTTTTGTTTTGTTTTTTTCTTTTTTTGCCTGAGAATAAAGTGATTAAAGAATAGTTATGACAAATGGAGTTTAGGGGAGTGATTAGGTCAGGAGTTAGGGAGCTCTCAGGTTCCCACTTGGTGCTGACAGAGCTTCAGGAAGTACTCCAATCCCCTCTTCACTTCCTATAATACTTCTGGAAAAAGAGGATGACCATATATGGGTATATAATCTCAAATCCTGATCTGACTTGCCAGAACACAGTGACCTGGAGATAGCTGAGTGGACAATGTAGAGCTGAGCTAAAATTGAAATACTTGTTCAATAGTTTCTCTCCTGTCTATAGAAGATCTACATTGTATATCCAATACCTATTAATTTCTCTTTTGGAGAACATCCCAGACATAATCCAAACCTAAGCTTTAAGTAATGTTTCCCTGGGAATTTGGGATCAGGAAATAGCCATATTATGTGAGAAAAATATTCTTACTCCTCTCCACAAAGGCCAGGCTCCACTAGGATTGAAACTAGTCTATATACATAAGCCAGAACTTTCTGTAGATCTCAGCACCAGGCTTGTGGTTTTATTTGTATCCCCAGAGGCAAAGCACAGTATCTTGTATATAACGTGCACTTAATGAATGCTTGTTGAATTTAGAACATTCTAAAGGTTCAAACAATTCATACAGAGTTGAAAAAGGCTACATAAAAATGGGTGGCAAATTGAGTGTGAATCTTTGAAATTGCTTTTATTAGTGACTGGAGAAACCTGGTGATTTGGATTAAACAGAAGATTTTCTTTTTGGACTGATTCGCCCTTCCCACATTCAAGACGCAAGGCAAAGCAAACAGTTAAGTGTCTAGAAAAACATACTTACCTGGCACAAATAATGGAGAATGTCATTATAGTCAGCTTTCTAAATTTAGGCTCTTGTGTTCAACAAGAGATGCCAGATGGTCCCCGAAGATAGCGGTACTAATAAGAGTAGTTCTTAACAATTGTGCTTTTTGGAAATTCCTGTCTTATTCACTGGGGGAAGTCAAAGGACTGAAAGCTCCTGCCTTGGAGGAGGGAATTTTCTATCATGTTCCACCTAACTCCTGAACTAGTAAACATCAATCTGACTTAAACATCAATCTACTTAAGTAGATATTAATATAGGTCAGAGTACACTGCACTACAGAGAGTTGAAGCAGAAAGAGTCTGTAACATTTAGCCTTAGAATCATAGTATCATAGATTTTGAGTTTCAAGAGACCTTAGAGGAATCTCATCCAATGCATTAATTTTACCAACGAGGACCTGAGGCTAAGAGCATTCTAGGAATAAATGTTATACCCAGAACAAGTGCTTCATTTTAATTCAGTTCTAGCCAGAGTTACCCTGTATATTAAGGTGAAACTATGTTACCTTCTAGGTCTCAGTTAACTCAGTTGGGTAATGATAATTAGGACAAAGCCCCTCTCAGATTTTGATTAGCTTATATTTTCATATAGAGTCCAACAATGGAGCTAAATAGACAGAAGAGACAATTATCTTAGTCACAAGGCCTAGAATTGTCTCTCTCGGCTTTTCTCCATTCATTCTGGTTGGTTGGTTGTTGTTCTTCGTTCTTGAGGGTAGACCAAAATGACACCATTATGTTAGAGTCAAGTTTAAGTGTGTCTGACTGCGATTGATCAGACCAGTACAAGCTTGGAATGTTCCACCACAGGTTGGGCACAAATAGTCTGTGTGGAGTGTACATTGGCGGAGCCAAGATGGCTGAAGGAAAGCAGTGACTTATTTGAGCTCTCCCCCCAAACCCTTCCAAATACCTATAAAAAATGGCTTTAACCAAATTCTAAAGCAGCAGAACCCACAAAAAGACAGAGTGAAACAAATTTCCAGCCAAAGACAGCCTGGATAGTTGATCAGAGGGGTACATCGCGCTAGGCGGGGAAAGAAGCGCAGAGCAGGCTGCAGCAAACCTGGAGCAGGCCTCAGAGGCCTGAATAGCAGGTAGCTGTGGCAGTTTCCAGACTTCTCAACCCACGAACACCAAAGACAACTTAGAAGGTCAGTGGGAAAAGTCTGTGACTGCGGTGAGAGAGGAGCTAGGTCTCAGCTGCCCCAGGGACCGCAGCTGTTTCCTGAGCTTCCAGCCCACAGACTGAGGGGGAATCCAGTGGCTGATCAGAGGGGGAGAACAGGGATCTCTTTGTCTGTGCTGAGGCAGGAAACTCTTGCTTTACCAGTGCTTGGATCTTGGTCACAGTTCTGAGGGGCGGTCCTGGGGTGAGGAAGAATGCTGGTGTGGTGAAGCTTGTTGTGGCGGTGAAGAAAAAACACCTCGCCTCTTATCATAGCACCTTGGAAGAACTGAAAATTTACAGGTCCCTAGAAGTACCTCTGAAAACAGCTATACAAACCCCCGAAGCTTGGGACAGTACATTCTCCACATTGGAAACAGACTTTTACCTTAACAAAGAGTTTAAAACTCAAGTAATTGGCTGGGATCATGAGTAAGCAGCGCAAAAAGAGTCAGACTATATTATCTTACTTTGGTGACAAAGAAGATCAAAACATACAACCAGAAAAAGACAACAAAGACAAAGCTCCTAAATCCAAAGCCTTCAAGAAGAATATGAATCAGTCCCAGGCCTTGGAAGGGCTCAGAAGGGATTTTGAGAAGCAAGTAAGAGAAGTAGAGGAAAAACTGAGAGTTTTGCAAGAAAATCATGAAAAACAAGTCAACAGCTTGCTAAAGGAGACCCAAAAAAATACTGAAGAAAATAACACCTTAAAAAATAGCCTAACCCAAATGGCAAAAAGAGGTCCAAAAAGCCAATAAGGAGAAGAATGCCCTAAAAAGCAAAATTGGACAAATGGAAAAGGAAGTCCAAAAGCTTACTGAAGAAAATCCTTCCTTAAAAATTAGACTAGAGCAATTGGAAACTAGTGACTTTATGAGAAATCAAGACACTGTAAAACAAATCCAAAAGAATGTAAAATTTGAAAACAATGTGAAATATCTCATTGGAAAAACAACTGACCTGGAAAATAGATCCAGGAGAGAGAATATAAAAATTATTGGACTATAGGAAAGCCATGTTAAAAAAAAAGAGCCTAGACATCATCTTGCAAGAAATTATCCAGGAAAAAAGCACTGATCTTTTAGAATCAGAGGGCAAAATAGAAATTGAAAGAGTCTACCGATCTCCTCCTGAAAGAGATCCCCAAAGGAAAACTCCTAGGAATATTGTAGCCAAATTCCAGAGTTCCCAGGTCAAGGAGAAAATAGTACAAGCAGCCAGAAAGAAACAATTCAAATACCATGGAAACACAATCAGGATGACACAAGATTTAGCAGCTTCTACATTAAGGGGCCACAGGGCATGGAATATAATATTCCAGAGGGCAAAGGAGATAGGATTACAATCAAGAATCACCTACCCAGCAAAACTGAGTATAATCCTTCAGGGGAAAAAATGGTCATTCAGTGAAATAGAGGACTTTCAAGCATTCTTGATGAAAAGACCAGAGCTGAATAGAAAATGTGATTTTCAAATACAAGACTCAAGTAGAACATGAAGAGGTAAACAGGAAAGAGAAAATCATAAGAGACTTATAATGGTTGAAGTGTTTACATTCCTGCATGGAAAGATGATGTTTGTAACTCATGAGACCTTTGTCAATATTAGGGTAGTTGGAAGGGAAAAATTATATGTATGTATATAGAGATATAGATAGATGATAGATAGATAGATAGATAGATAGATAGATAGATAGATAGATAGATAGATAGATAGATAGATAGAGGGCACAGGGTGAGTTGAAGATGAAGGGGTCATATCTGGAGAATAAAATTAAGGGGTGAGAGAGGATTATACTAGGAGAAGGAGAAAGGGAGAGGTAGAATGGGGTAAATTATCTCACAAAAAAACCAGAAAAGGCTCTTACAGTGGAGGGGAAATGGGGGAAGGTGAGAGGGAATGAGTGAATCTTATTCTCATAGAATTTGACTTAAGGAGGGAATAACATACACACTCAGTTGGGTATGGAAATCTCTCTTACCCTACAGGAAAATGGGGGCGAAGGGGACAAGGGAGTAGGGGGATGATAGTGAGGAGGGCAGATTGGGAAAGGGGGTAATCAGCAGCAACTACTTCTGAGGAGTGTCAGGGTCAGAAGAAATAATAGAATAAATGGGGGGGATTAAGGGAAATAGAGTTAGTTTTTCACAGCATGTCTGCTATGGAAGTGCTTTGCACAACTGAACATATATAACCTATATTTAGTTGCTTGCCTTATCAGTGAGGGTTGGTGGGGAGGGAGGAAGGGAGAAAATCTGGAACCTAAAGTTTTAAAAACACATGTTTAAAAAAATGTTTTCATATGCAACTGGGAAATAAGAAATACAGGAAAAGGGGTACCAAAATCCATCCTGCCCTATAGGAAAATTGAAGGGGAAGGGGATAAGAGAAGTGGAGGAAGAGATAGAAGGGAAGGCAGACTAGGGGAAGTGGTATTCAGAATGCATGCCATCTTGGGGTGAGGGGAGGGGCGAGATGGGGTGAAAATTTGGAACTCAAAATCTTATGGAAGTAAATGTTGAAAACAAAATAAATTTAAAAATTACCATAAAAAATTTTAAAAATTTAAAAATTCTTTTAAAAAAGTGTGTATCACCTACCAAACCTATTTGGGCACTTAAAATACTTTGGAAAAATTTCTGACCTTTCAAATAAAGATATTCAGTATATTTTAACTCATTTATTAAATATATAGAATATAATACCTCATTAAAAAAAAACAAATAGTCCATGTGAACATTTAGGGTGGATTCTCTAAATTTGCACATCTTGTATTTCTTTAGAGCTATTTTAATTCTGCTTTCCTTATAGAGCACAGAACCTTCTCTGATGTGGGCATGCCATGTTGAGTAGTCCTGTGACAGTGTCTCCTATGTCACACAACCAACCCCAAAGTTCTTAAGAGAAACCTTGAGAGTATCACTTCTTCTTGTATCACTTCTTCTGACCATCATGTGAACACTTGCTCTGTGTGAATTCTTCATAAAATAGTTTTCTTTTTTTGGCAAGTGTATGTTTAGCTCAAATAATGTGGCCAGCCATCGGAGTTGAGCTCTCTGAAGTAGAGTTATTCATTCACCCATGCAGGGAAATGTAAGAGACTTAAGCTTTAGAAACCTGGGGAATCCTGAATCCCAAGGCCCTTTTGGCAGTTACTAGTTAAATAACCACTTTGAGAAAAAAAAAAGAAAGAGTATCTTTGCCTATCAAGACTGGTAAGGACCAGAAAGCAGGAAGCTAGCTAGCAGAGAGGCTTTTTGGGGTTCAGATTGTTCTTAAAGGTAGCAAAGTAATCAGGTTGTGTAATTCAGAGTTGTGGTTTGCCTCAGGAACATAATTTTTTCAACTCATTTTTGCCTTCCTGACAGGTTTTTTTTTTAATATATTTTATTCTTGGGGCAGCTAGGTGGTACAGTGGATAGAGCTCTGGCTGTGAAGTCAGGAGGACCTGAGTACAAATCTGGCCTCAGACCAAACACTTGACACTTACTATCTGTGTGGCTCTGGGCAAGTCACTTAACCCCAATTGCCTTAGAAAAAGGAAAAAAAAGAAATATATTTTATTCTTCATGGAATAAGACAAGCATTTCTATAACATAGCATAATAAAAAAATTATTGCACACAGAACTGCAAATCTATTATATACAATTTGCTATTCCTTTTAAATATATAATGAAGTTAACACATAAATTTCTCTTTCTTCCTTCTCCCACCCTAGAGATGGTTATCATTAGACACAAATATGTATATGTATGTAAAATTATTCTATATGTATTTCTATTCATCAGTTTATTCTCTGGATGCAGATAGCATAAAAATCTGCCAGGTTTTTAGAATCCTGTAACCACTCTCCTAGATTGGTGAAAGAGTGTGACCCAAGTTTATGAGTTAAGGGTGATATTTTGACTGTTCTTACTTTTGACTTATCATTAAGTAAATATTTAATATTTAAGAATTAATGGTGATTTATTTAATGTAAATTAGAAACAAACTGTTGTGGGTTTAAGAGCTATAGCTGTGAACAGTTAGAGCATATCCTCCCCCTTCACAACAGAGTTACCCTCTAGGATCTTGAAGTAGTTTGATGAATGGCTATGTTTTGGTAGCTCCTTTCTAAGAAACCCAGAACTACCAGTAAGGATGTAAGTTGGTTGGAGCAATTCAGCACAGAGAGTGATAGTGGTAGGGTAGGGATTGTATCATGGACTATGGGAGCTACATATAGATAGCTGGTTACATTCCCCATGGTTGCAGGACCTGATATTTAATTAATTAATCAGTTAATCTCTTTCTCCTCCCATTCCCATTGACTCTCAAAGGCATTACCTTCCCTTACATCTCCCCAAATGCCATTCAAACATTAGTTCTTGATAATCATCTCACTTATTTGCCTTCTTTATATCATTGGCACACATGGATTAGGCATGCATATGCTCACACCAAATTTTAGAGGTCAGGGGTGAAGTGGGGGGAAGTTTTCCATTTTCTAATAGTAACACTTTATTAACAGTGACTCAGTCTCTCCTCTAGTGATATTGACCTATCCAATAATTCCACACTCTTGTGATTAGTGTTTTGTAACTCTTTCTTTCTCTATAAGTACAAGAGAAAACCTGTATTTTGTCCCCATCAACCAAAGGCCATATTTCTTTCACTCTCTTACAGTATTTTTAAAGGTTCAACATTTTAAGGGATAAAGTTAACAAAGATATTGAAAATGCAATATCGGATCTTCTATTCTCATTCTTAGGCCTGGGTCAGCCTCTTCCTAATCTCTGTTCAACTTAACCTCATAGACTCAAGTTTAACTCTTTGGCCACTGAAATAACAATAGTAATGACAACTGACTTTACTTCCCATATGCAGCTCTACCTGATTTCAACTTGATAGAACAAGACACCTTCATGCTGGGCACCCTCAGCATCCCATTACCCTCCTCTTCCCAACCTCCTGTTATGTGTTGTCTTGTCTCATTAGATTTTAAGTTCCTTAAGGGCAGAGATTGGATTTCTTTTTTTTTTCTTATTTATATCCCCAGTACTAGTGCAGTGCCCAGCACATTGTAGGAATTTAATAAATGTTTATAGAATTGAATTGAACATAGCTCTTTAATGTTTGCCAAATGCTTTACAAATATAAATGTTTTAAGGGTCCATTTGATCCTTAACATAACTTTGAGAGATAGGTTCTATTATCCCCATTTTATAGATGAGGAAACTTGAAGTAGACAGAAGTGGCATGCCTTTCCCAGAATCACAGAGCTAATAAGTGTCTGAAGCTGAATTTGAACTCAGGTTTTCCTAACTCTGGGTCTAAAATATCCCTAGTGCTACCTGTCTCCATAACAAGAGAGAGAAGTGAACACAATACCATAAAAAGTATTGTTTGAAGGAAATGGAGATAGACAGAAAAACACATAGTTGGGAGAGGCGGTTATCTGTCTTCAAATACTTGATAATTTAAGGATTAGATTTATTATTCTTGACCCTGGGGATAGAACCAGAAGTATTTGGTTGTTGTACAAAGGCACATTGAGGTTCCATGTAAGGAAAAACTTACTAGAAATTAGAGTTCTTTAAAAAGGGAACAAATTAGGGTGGTTAGGTGACTGAATGGAACCACTTACAGTGTTGGGCCTGTAGTTGGGAAAACTCTTCTTGAGTTTGAATCCAACCTCATACACTTACTAACTGTGTGATTCTAGGCAAGTCACTTAACCCTGTTTGCCTTGGTTTAATCATCTGTACAATGACCTGGACCCTTCCAGTATCTCTAGCAAGGAAATCCCAAATGGGGTCATGAAGAGTCAGACATGACTGAAGCAAGTAAACAACAAAAAGGGAATAAATTGTCCCATGAGGTAGCAAATTCCCTTTCACTGGAGTTCTTCGGAGGTCTCCTCTCCTCTCCTCTCCTCTCATCTCCTCTCCTCTCCTCTCCTCTCCTCTCCTCTCCTCTCCTCTCTGGTTAGGAATGACCACTGGTTAGGAATATTGTAAAGGGAATTCTTGTGCAGGTTTGGGTTCCACTAGATGGCCCCTGAGGTCCTTTCCAATTCTTAGTTCTATGATTTTGTGACATTACCCTTCAAGAGTTAGGAGAAAATGCAATCTAAGGATATGGGATCCCACCAACTGCAAGTACAGCAACTTGCTATGAAATTCTTCCCACATATCCTGATGCCTTTTCCCTTGAAGTCTGCCTTTGTTTTCAACCACCAGTTCCTATGAACAATTCACTTTGTTTCCTGATGTTGGCATGAAGAAAACCCTGCATCCCATGACCCCAGGAGGTGTGCCTCAGGAGCCAACTGTTTCCTCAGACCTTTACGTCATAGAGAAATAAGAACAGAATGCAATGGGATAACTGACCATTGAGAATGCCTGTCAGAAGACATGGTGGTCATAATTCTTCCCCTGGGATGAATTCGTCAGCTCTACCTGGATGATGATAGTGACAGAGCAGCCAGTGTCAGCAGGTGTATTTGATCTCTGGACCAGCAATAATCATCTCAGTGTAAATGTGGCCCCTGGAAAAAGAGATAAATTGGTGTCCAATATTCCACCATGGAAAATGAAAAATTTTCTGTTCAGTAACAAGCACTGGCTAAGCAACCATTGTTCATCTTGAGCAACCACACTCTAATAAATCTTTATCTACTCCGAAGATAAGTGGGAGGGTGGCAGCAGCTTCAGCATTTATTCTCTCTTGGCAGCCGCCTCCCTTTTACTGGTTTTGGTATATTTATTTTCAAAGTCAAAATACATCTGCCTGAATCCACCCAAATAGTTCCTTATTTTAGGACCAATGTATCTTCTTGAAATTTTTCTGCATCTATTGACTCCAAATTGTCTAATGAATATTTTCTGGAACAGGTGTAAGGGTTTTTGTTTTTGCTTTTTTTTTCCCCACAAGACAGGTCTGCACTTACAAGCCAATCAATAAGCTTGTATTAAGTGCCACTATGTGCCGGGCACTCTGCTTAAGTGCTGGAAATCCTTTGGTTACAAAATCAATCTCTTCTTTAGCCTTTCTCCGCTTGTCATTGAAAATAGAAGGGATTTTTAAATAGTTTTATGAGTATATCTATACGATCCAGGATTTGGATCCTGACTGTAACAGTAGAAACTTGTAAAATGTTTGCAGTGGAGACAGTAGGCGATTCATTTAGTGATCTATACTGACCAAAATAAACCAGGTTTTCAGTTCTGGATTTAACAAAATAAATCAGTTGATGCATCTAACTCCTTGTGAACCTATTACCTAATCACAAAACTGGATATTTCTTATCTATTGTGATCTACAACATAGATCAAATACCAACAAACCAGATCTCATTTAGGGTAGGACTATGGTGGGGGATAGGGGGAGGACTAGGGAAAACAGATATCAATGAGCAATTTTGGTGACTTTTGATGAAACTTGCTGCCTATAATGATGCAAACCCAAATTCCTTATGAATCAGTATCAGCAATTTGTAAGTATATGTTAGAACTACTTTGAATTGGAAAATTACCTTTTATATTGTAGAGTAGATTATAAAACCCCCATGTGATTCAGTGGTCTCATCCATGAGCAAGACTCTTACATGCAAATGTAATTGAAAAATCAGTTAATGTAGCAGAAACAAATGCCAATCTTTAAACAAAGATTTGACAGGGACAGCAGAGATAGAAGCATAGATTTAGAGCTGTCCAGGACCATAGAGGCCATTTAGGTCACCTCCTTTTATTTTTCAGGTGAGGAAACTGAGGCCTAGACATCTCAAGTTACGTCCCAAGGTCACAGAGGTCATCTGTGGAAAAGAAAGTCTTGAACACAGATCTTTTAGCTCCCAATCCAGTGTTCTTTCCACTGTGGAGAACATCCTAGAGAGAAAATATCACTTCATCCTAGAGAGAGAGCAGTACTTCATCCTGGAAGTTGGTTCACTGATATTTAATAGATTAGTTTTAACATTTTTGTTTATTTATTTTTTTAACCAGACCTGTGATTTCATTGGTGATGGGAACTCTATGTAAGGAAATTTCCTCTATGAATGGAAATCAATTACTACTTCAAAACTTTTAGTCTTACAGTTGGAAATATACAAAGTAGAACACTAAGTAGCACAGTAGATAAAGCAACAGGCCTGGAGTCAGGGAGACTCATCTTCGGGAGTTCAAATCTTGCCTTAGCAAACCCTGTTACTTTTATCTTTGTCAGGAAAACCCCATACGGAGTTATAAAGAATCAGACATGGCAGAAAAGACTGAAAAAGGAAGAGACAGTAAACCCTGTGAAAGAACAGAGCTAACTACCCTTAGTTTGAGAATATGGACACTTTTCCGTTTTAATAGAGAAACTGAGAGAGAGAGAGAGAGAAATGAGCTTGCATCCTTCACTGTGTGCCACAAAATATGTTCGACAAAGGAGCAGAGATAGGATTCTGAGGACTACTCTGATTCCTGAGCAGTGTTCAATCCAATTTAATCCAACAAGTGCCTATTAAGTACCTATATACAGTGTACTAAGCTAAGCACTGGGGATATTAATAATATTTTTTTTAAAATTCCTGCTCTCCAAAAGTTTATACTTCACTAAGACAAGCATATGGACCTGAATTTAGGAAGATCTTACTTCAAAACCAGATTCACATATTTACTAGCTGTGTGATTCTGAACAAGTCCCTTGAACCCTGCCTCAGTTACCTGATCTGTAAAATGATCTGTAAAAGTCCCTACCTCCCAGGGTTGTTATGAGAATCAAAGATGATACTATTTATAAAGTACTTTGCAAACTTTATCAATACTATATCAATACTATATCAAGGCTATTATTATTATTATTATTTCATCAGCATAGGCTAGAGAAATCAACCACATATGATTTCTATTTGTTTTTACTTTGATGAACAGTATAATACTGAGGCAAAGTGATGGAGTTGGCAGAGGTTACCTTTGGTTTCTCTTTGCTATTATACTATTATCTTCTGCTTCTCCAGTGTGTCCGCCTCACCCCACTCATTTCAAGCAACCTGAACAACCCTATCAAAACAGGAAAGAGTTTGATGCTCTCTTACATATGTTGAGCATAATTCATTCATACTGAAGTGTTACCTTTATGAATGTTTTTTCATGTCTGATAATCCAGGGGTTCTTCATTCCTATTTGGTCATGGATGCCTTTGGCAATGTGGCAAAGCCTACGAATTCCTGAGAATCATATTTTGTTGTTTATATTAATAATTGGAGGAAATGTAAATTTCATTTAGATGTTAGCGAAAATAAAGAAAGAAAGGAACTTGTCTCCCACTAAGGCAATTTCTGACACTTGGAAGCAAGTAACTAAGTGATGACTGAAGGGGAGATGGAGGAGTTTTCCCAGTGCCTTCCAATCATACATCTGAAGCTGCCCCTGCTATTAATTATTTCATAGTGCTTTGGTGTGGCAGGCCAGAAAAGATGAGCACTGGTCTCTTGTCATTTCCTCCAGACCATCCTCTGGTCCCCAGAGAAGGTGTATCAGGCAGCAAAAGCAAAAGGCTTGTTCTCTGGGAAGTTGCTGAGGATGAGGAAGCATGGATGAATCTTAGGAGTTAGGTGACCAGAAATAGGTGAGATCCACAGGGACCATCCATTTCAGGTGTTCTCCAGAACTATGGAGATAGAGTCAACGGGTGACAGTAGCCTTTCTTTGGAAGGAGGGAAGTGTCTAATAGCGGAAAGAGAACCAGTACTAGAGCCAGAGGACCTATGTTCAAATCCTACCTTCAACCATTGCTGTCCATGAGACACTGAACAGATTCCTGGGCCTCCAGTTTCTTATATGTAAAATGTGAGGGTTGGATGGACACTTGAAGCTCTAGATCAGTGATTTCATGATCCTATAACACAGGGCTGGCTGCCCCAACCTTGGTAAGAACAAGCTGCTCAATGTTAAAGGGATCTTAAGGAGATATGAAGATTTTGAAAGAAATAATTCCTAATCAAGTTAGTATCGATTGTCCCGATGATTTATTTTACTTGGAAGGCCTAATTCAGATAGCTTTTAGATTAAAAGGCGTATAATCACTGTAGTCAGAGATTAACTTCCTCATTTTTGCAGAGCTGAGCCCCTGCAGCTCAGCTGAGCTGAGATGGCAAAGCATTTCTTAATTTCTCAAGTGTGAATCACTTTCTGTGTCCAGTTAAGTCACCCTCTGTGTTTAGCTCTGTGTTCAGCTAAGTTACCATTAGTTTCCTAAGCTGAAACGTTGATAGTTCCTTGGTTTTGTGCTACTTTCGCTGGTCTTTACCAGGGAAGCAGTCTAAAAACAAGGATTGTAAAGATCCGGAAGGAAGCATGACTCAAAGGACTTGGAAGTCTTTTGTTTGACTCAAACATCTTCCTGTTCTCAACCAAAGTTAAGGCACTGATATTTCCACCCTTGTAGAACTTAAGGACCTACAGGAGATCTTAAGAATTCTGAGCATGATGGAAACATAAGCATCATTATCACCATCAATCATCATCATCATAAATGTATGCACACTCCCCTATAAAGCTATTTAACATTTACAACTTAACCACACTTAACCACAGTAACAGGACATTTCAGTTGGCTTAATACTCTCTTGATGGACAGATTGATTAACATGATATCTTGCCCATTTAGATAAAAAGCCTAGTGAATGCTCCTCCTCTGAAATGCCCCATTATACCCCCAACATTCCTACACCCAAAATATTGGCAATAGTGACTAACAACACTCAGAATTTAGGGTTTACGTGTTCCAGGATATACCTAGCCTAACCACAAGTCAAGTGACCTGTCTCATCTAGTCAAAATATGTTCAAAACAAGTTTCTCAAGACTGTCATTTCCCAGTTCCTCTTTTACGACTATAAAAAGAAGTTCTGTAAATCTCTGATTGTCTCTGACTACTAAGTAGTCATTGATCTTAATCATTGGCAATACTAGATTGGCTAATAAATTGATCTTGTTCAGAACCTTGTGCCTCAGTTTCTCTCTTTTGCAGATTTTAATTGTGACAATTTGCAGTTTGGTTAAGTGAAAAGAACACTTAGATTCATTTTTTAACTTAGATTCAGTAAATAACATTTAGATTCAGAAAACTGGCTTCCAATCCTAGATCTGCCACTTGTCATTTTTGTGACTTGGAACAAGTCATTTACCCTCTTTCAGCATCAGGATCTTTATAAGAAGTAAGAATAAGTTTATGGCTAGGTGGCATAGTAGACAGAGCTCTGATCTTGGAGTCAAGAAGACCTGAGTTCAAATCCTGAATGAGACAGTTAATAGCCGTGCAACCCTGAGTGATTCACTTAACCTTTCCCATATTCACTGTCCTCATCTGCAAAAGAGGGTTAACAATAGCACCCACCTCACAGAGTTATAAGGATCAAATAAACAAACCAATAAAATGCTTTGTAAATGTTAAATGACTTTATATGGGGGTTTGCATACATTTATGATGATGATGATTGATAATGATAATGATACTTATGTTTCCATCATGCTCAGAATTCTTAAGATCTCCTGTAGGACCTCGAGTTCTACAAAGGTGGAAGTATCAGTACCTTGTCTTTGGTTGAGAACAGGAAGATGTTGGAGTCAAACAAAGGACTTCCAAGTCCTTTGAGTCATGCTTCCTTCTGGATCTTTACAATCCTTGTTTTTAGACTGCTTCCCTGGTAGAGACCAGGCAAAGCACAAAGCCAAGGAACTATCAACATTTCAGGTTAAGAAGCTAAGAAATTTTTGTTAAACAGGTTGGGGCAGTAACTTACCAGGTCCCTCAGTGGGAGACTTAAATCAATTGTATAATGAGGGTGTGGTACTGACTCCCACATCATAGTTAGGTCAAGTCTTCTAGTTCATAATGTTCTGTAACTATCTTCATTTGTGCCTATAGGTCCAAAAAGGCTCATGACTGCCAATTATAAACCCTGAACCAAACCTAGTGATTATAGGGTACTCAGACTATGAATGGGTAAGGAAATAGGGCCAGAGGCAGAAAGTATACTAGCTCAGAAAGCCCCAATCAAGTCCTAGATCCACTTGTTTTTCTTTCTTTTTTTCTTTTATTTTTCCTTACATGATCACTACCAATGTCAGAATCTTGAATCATTGTTTTATTCAAAATATACTTCCCAGTATGTGAAGAAATGATTCTGACATCCATTTCCTATCACCCCTCTCCCACCTCTAGATAGCCACCCTGCTCTGTATCTACTAGTTTTTACTGTGGTTGTTGTTTTTCTAGATCTCACTCATATCTAGTCTTCGTGTTGATCCATGTAGGCCAGGAGGTTCTGAATCAATCCTGACCATTATTAACCTCCCAAGTCTAGATTCTGTTCCTTTACTGGGAGTCTATATTTTTTTTAAAAAAAGATGTTATTGGAGCCTTATGAGAGACTGACACAAATGAGACCCAAAGGGTCAGAGAAGGGAGCTCCAAGGTGTGTCATTACATATGTATGTATGAACATCAAATGGATATCTATGCACATTATAATATACATATATTACATATAATACACACATGAGGCAGCTAGATGACTCAGTGGATAGAGGACTAGGCCTGGAGTCAGAAAGACCTGAGATCAAATCCAGCCTCAGATACTTAGCTCTGTGACCCTGTGCAAGTCATTTGTCTTCATCCACTGGAGAAGGAAATAGAAATTCATTCCAGTTCCTTTGGCAGGAAAACTTAATGGATAGTATGGTCCATAGTGTCACAAAGAGTTGTATGTGACTGAATGATGACAACAATACATGCATATATACATACGTGCATACATACATACATACATATATAGACAATGATATGGGACTTCCCTTCTCTGACCTTTCAGGGCTTGTGTTAACCTTTTACAAGGCTTTGGTAACCTCTCTTTCTCTCTCTCTCTCTCTGCATATATTAAATATATATACACATATATACATACATAATATGTTAGTTATGTATTATAACATACAAACATAATATATATTGCATATACATTATGATGTATGTCCATATACATTATATTTGAGAGACAGGCATCCTAAGTGTGAATTACCCTAAAATTTCCCTTAGCTTCTGGACTGTCCATTCCAGCCTTGACCATAGGATAGTAGAATCATAACTTCAGAGCTAGAAGGGATATCAGAGATCATTTAGTCCAACCCCCTCATGAAAACTGTAACCCAAAAATGTCATAATGAGTCATAATGCAGTAAATGGCAAATCTGTGACTTGGACCTGAGGAATTATCGTCCAAATCCCAAACTCTCCCTCCCTCATGCTGTTTCCTGTAATGGGTGGCTGCCTCATCTTTGACCAGTACAGTTGCTTTAACCTGCCCATTGGTCACTTCAGGTCTGTGCTTCCTTCATCAAGTTTGGTCTCCCAACTTCTATTAAATGACTGGCTTTTCCACTTGATCTTCCTTCCTCCGTATCTTCCTATGTTCTATCTTCTCCTATCCCCCACCAAAATAAAACAAAACAAAAAATTGATACAACTATTGACTCTCACCATCCTTGGTGAGAGTCTCTGCTAGCATTTCTCTGCTACTCTTGACTGTCTTCCATCTGCTGGAACTTGACACTGCCTATTCCCATGGCTTCAGCTAACCTTTTGAGTACAAGCAGGATATTATGACATTCATATGTATCATCAGATCATGATGAAAGGAGAGTCATTAATAGATTTGGTGAATATAGTATCAGTCAGGAGGTGCAATGTATTTAATGACTGAGGACTTGATCAGTAAAACTCCCAAGTTCTTAGAGTTCTACATAATTAGTAGCCAAATGTCCACTGCTCTAGAAGCAAGAACATGATGGGCAAGCCCAAAGGAGAGGCAGAGGAACTGATTACAGAGGAGATATAATAGGGAACACTTTTACCAATTTCTTTCTCCCACTGGAGCTATTAGAGTGCTTCGTGGGGGCAGAATCTAAAATCCCACAATAAAAACACAAGTTGGGTCAGAGTTGATGTCAGAAAGAGCAGGGGGTAGGCCACTCTGATCTATGTTGTCTCTGGATCTATGAATGACGCAAGGCAGCTTATCAAGGGCTTTAATACCCCAGATGAGGGCTCTGATTCCAGAGATCAACATTTTCCTGCATCTGGAGAATGGGAGAAATCAGGGCAAAGTTGATCATTGCCATTTACATCTAGTCAGGTTCATTCTGGATAGAGTGATCAAAGTCGTTGTTACAGTTGATTGGAAGAGCCTCACTATCATGCATGTGCCAAGCCAATGCTTGACTGCAACTGGGATAATGCAGAAGAGGTCTTTCCTAGGCTCTGGTGTTTCTTCAGTGGGCGGTGAATGATGAAATCCTCAGTCATTGAGCCATGATGCACTCTAAGGGGGAGTGAGATTAACAGGTTGACAAGGACACTGGGACCTGCCCAGTGTGGGGCTATAGCCACAGAGGCCCAACCAGTAGGAACAGCAGAAGTGTTAAGCTCACTGCCTCTTGCTGCTTTCCAAAACCAGTGACCTGTGATAAGCTGTAAGAAGTACATTCAGCTATGTGGTATTCAGCAACAGGAAGGAGAAATGATGAACAGATGCTGGTCTAGGCAGATTGCGAGAAATATGAGAGCCAAAAGGCCTCTCTTTGAGGGTTCGGGTTTAAGATAAGTCATGGAAACAGAAAGCAAAAACCCAGGGAGAGAGATCCTTACCAGTAGGGGAGAATCAAGGCCAAAGAGGGATGTAGCAAAGGAGCTTGGATGCCAAGGTAGAAGATGCCAAAGGTAACTGGCACAGATAGCAACTCGCAGCTCAGCTGGTTTTTGAAGCCTCCAGGAAGCTCTTGGGGCCCCAAACCTTCTGTAGAGGCTATAAAGGCTCTCAAGTGGGCTGTAACAGATGGCCATACACCCACAGCCACACTGAAACAGCGTAGTGACAAAGGTCATTGCTAATATTCACTGTTTAAAACCGATGAGACCTCAGACAGAGAAGGTGTGTGCGTTAAATTGTCAAAGAAATCACCAAACAATGGAAGGAGAGCTGGATCTGGAGACAGAGTACCTTGATTTGAATCTTACCTCTGCTATTTATTACTTGTGTGACCTCAGGCAAGTCTTGTAACCAGTCTGGGCTTCAGTTTCCATAGTTTAAAATAAGATGAAGTGACCTCTAAGGCCTATTCCAGCTCTAAAATTATTATCCTATGATTTTGATGATGCTTTTTCCTCCCCATCACAGTGGGTCAATCTCAGTGCTATGCTAGCATACCTTTCCTTGGATCACTCACTCCTACGCTTCACGTGTTGGAGTGTAGTATGCTGTGTAATCTCTCCCAACCAATCATGGACTACATCCCCTGTCTCAAAGGCAGTATCAAGTGTCATACAAGTTGAGTTGGAAGGGATCTCCAAACAATACAGAAAAGGAATCCTTACGACAACATGTCCAACAAGTAGTTACCCAATCCCTCCTTGAAGACCTTTATGGAAAAGGACTCCATCCCCTTTCAAGTCATCCTTTTCTACATTTGGAGATTCTACACATCTCTAATAGGTAAGGTTACTTTTTCCTCAACTTAAGCCTAAAATTGCCTGTTTTTTTAAATTACTTATTTCTCCAGATTCTGCTTTTTAGGGCAGTTAGAATAAGACTGATCTTTCCTCCACATAATAGCCTCTCAGCTACATCAACTCAGAGAGCACATTGTCTGGCAATAGTAGGTGATATAAAAATTCTTATTCCCTTTCTTTCCCTTCTCTTCCCTATGCTAAACACCCAATTTTCCTTTGACTTCTCCTCATATATAACAGACTCAAGGTATTTCACCATTATCCTGGTTACCTTTTCTGAACATTCACCGGTTGATCGATGTCTTTCTCAAGTAAAATGAACTAAACTGAGGACAATATGCCAGATGAGTTCTGATGAGGGCTGAATGTGATCATCCCATCAAGTGTCTACTCCTAGTAGCTCTGTTCCTCCTAAATATACACTTCGAATTAGCTTTAGTTTCTTTGACTTTCTTATCACCCTGCTTACTCATATTGAACTTGCAGTCTTCTAAAAAGAAAAAAAAACAGCTCTTTCTCAGAGTAACTGATGTCTAGTGTTGTATCCATCCCCATCTTGTACTAGCAAATTTGATTTTTGTGCAAAATCTTTAGGAGAAAGCCTTTTTTCCTAGAGACCTATTAACTGACCCCATTCTCAGATGTTGGTGGGGATACATCACCTTTGTTCTAACAAGCAAGTATCTACCCTTGAGGACAAACTATGTCCTCATATAGGCGAATGGGAAAACTGTTTTTGCACCATCCGTGGAGAACTCTATCTGATGAATACAATTGCTAAGAATAGTAATGATAGATTTAGATTAGACTGGGTCTCCCTATCTCATCCAAGCTGGAAGGCCAGGGGCTACACATGGGTCCAATCCCACTGCTGATTAGAATGGGAACCTTTACCTGCTCCATTTCTGACCTGGTCCAATTTACCCTTCCTTACATGAAACCACATAGGGTCGTGACCCAAAGTTTAAGAAGCACTGAAGGAGGCTCAAATGGCAAAAAGTTTATAAAGCCATACTTTAAGCAATTAGGTGCCCCCCTAATACCAGGGGCTCACCATATTGATGCCAAACTTTTAAAGGGCACCTGATTGGCAGGGTCGACTGCAGCTTAGAACTCCCATGCTCAAGAGATGCACCAGCCTCAGTTTCCCTAGTTGCTAAGATTACACATGTAATAGTGTAATAGTGCTTTTTGATTCATGAAGTGTTTTTGTTAAAATAGTGCTTCGATTCATGAAGTGTTTTTGTTAAAATAAAACACCCCTGTGGGCTAGACAACAATAATAATGACAATGATAACAGTAATAACAATTGATATTTGTATAATGCCCCAAAATTGGTGAAGTGTTTTATTTAAATTCATTATCTCATTTGAGATTTGCAAAATAAAAAAGTTTTGTTCTACAAGTATTGTTCTCATTACAGAGAAGAAACCCAAGGCTCAGAGGGAATAAATGGCAAAACAAGTAGTGCAAATACTATTAACTCCATCTTTCAGATGAGTAAATTGAGGTTAAATGACTTGCCCAGAATTATAAAGCTAGCAAGCGTCTGAGTTGCTACTTGAACCTGTCTTTCACGATCAGAGTTCTTTCACCTATACCACATTACCTCTTCAGGGAGCTTATTCCCAGACACTAACCAACACCCTGGCAACTCCTCAGATTTTCCTGCCTGACCATTTGAGTTCTGCCTCAGTAATAGAGAATCAGTAAGAGTTCTCTCAATTACTAGAAGAGTACTTAGAATCTGGGACCCTGCTTGTTTTTCCTCCACTGGGGGGGGGGTAGAACTTGCCCTTAGAACTCAGTGTTCTACTTCTCTGGGACCATATCATCACAGTATCACAGTTGAAATAAACTGTTTGAAATGGACTTGGGGATGGCACGCCCATGGGCAACCATACTGGTTCCAGTTTCTCTCTAAAGTTATCATACTAGGAAAGGGAAGGGATGAAAGGAAGAAATTATTTATACTAAAAGATCAAACAGGTTCACTTAAAGGATGCACAAGTTAAGATACGTAAGATTATCTTGGGGCAAAATAAAGTCAAAATGATGGCCCATGCTAACCAGGATCAGATCAGAGGGACAGTCATTGCAAATGTCAAACAGATCCCTCTACTGCTTTTGTCCTTCTGAACTGACATCATACCATCAGCATATTAACTTTCAACCAGTTATGAATCTAACTATTCTATCACCTAGCTCTCATTTCTTCACAAATCCCCAAGAAGAGTATGAAAGTCTTTATCATATGGTTTGCAAAACTCTAGGTAAATTGAAGTGACTGGAGACTTTTTTATCTGATACATAGAGACTTAAACAACAACTGGGGTTCTCTTTTTATCACTTTTTTTTGGTGAGGAAAATGGGGTTAAGTGACTTGCCCAGGGTCACACAGCTAGTGATTGCTATGTGTTGGAGGCCAGATTTGAATTCAGGTCCTCCTGCCTCTATGGCTGCTGCTGTAACCACTGTGCCACCTAGCTGACCCATCATCTGGGATTCTCAAAAGAAGCTCCTAGATCAGACAAAATGATCCAAAGAGATGATTTGGGGGCAGTTCCTCAAAAAAGAAATCCAGGTCTTACATATGTATTTTATTATTCCCTTAATTACATTTATACTCTCTGTGATCACAGTCTATGTCATTTCTGGCACATTCTTCAGTTGCATGATATTGTGGAAAGACCACAGGCTATCAAAGGTATTACACTAGAACTAGCAAGGAAAAGACTATGCCACAGATATAGACTCAGGAAAGTTCGTGGGTTAAATCTTAGGAAGACAGTGGGAAGCCCAAGATATGACATGCTTAATACTTATAGATATAGACTCAAATAATGGAATAGGTCTACTGCACTTTCTCCAATGATCTAGTTCCTTCCCCACTCTTTTCTTCTCTCTCTTAAGTTAAACCACTCTCATCCCTCTACCACAGTATCACCAAATGTCAAAGACCCAGAATCTTTTTTCTAATTTCTCTTATCCTTAGTGCCATTAAAACTATTCTGGATCTTATTGCAATCTACTCCCCCATCCACACAGTATAGTAACTACAACTTCTCTCTGCATATTCTTACCTTTTGACCCCAGGAGTTTCTGATATGTCTAGACCTTCCACACAAAGGACAGTAGTACCCCAAGGTTCCTTCTGTGGGAAAAAAATAACTCCATGAAAGAGCACTGATATAAATGAAACCCAGAAACCATGCACAGACTCTTTGCCCATGGAATATGGGAAGAAAGGATGAAGGAACTTTGGACCCTAAATGGTAAAATATGAAATTTTGTCTTTGTGTTTGTAAGAAGGTTGTAAAGAGATATATAGACTGGGGAAGAAAGGGAGATTTTTTAATTGTCAAAATTGCTACTCCATCAAATCAATCATTAAACATTTATTGAGCACCTATTATAGGGTTCTAAGAGCCTGAAAAGAGAAAAATGGTCTATTTATATCAAACTAAGATTAAGCTCATTCATTTATGTAAAGTTCTTATCATTTTTGCCTAGTCAGCATGCAGCACAATAACAATCATGTCATTACATATGCATTAGATTGACTTTGTGGTAAAGTTTATTTGATTAAAAGAATAAATTAACGGAGGCTACGTAGTGTAGTGGAAAGAGCACCAGCCCTGGAGTCAGAAGGACCTGAGCTCAAATCTAGCCTCAGACACTTGACACTTACTAGCTGTGGGACCCTGGGCAAGTCACTTAACCCTGATTGCCTTGCCAAAAAAAAAGGAGTTAATTGTATGACTTGTATAAGGTTTAGCATCACTAAAATCTAGTGACAAAAGCCACTCACAGAATGTGCTTCATTACCATAGAGCCTTAAGTTTTATATTTACTTTACATAGGTGTCCCAAAAAAGGCTATGGTCTCTCACTGCATCCAGGGCCATCTCTAGTCATCTTGATCTTTATCTGGCCACTGGACCCAGATGGCTCCAAAGGAGAAAGTAAGGCCGGTGACTTTGCACAGCCCTCTCTCACTTAAATACAATTCACATGTAAGTCATGATATCACCTTCTTGATGTCATGGCCCTCTTTGAGAACAAAGAACAAAAAACAACACCATAGTTGTCCACACATCATGGTCAATTGCTTAGTACAATTAAAAAATTTTAAAAAGAACAATGAGAGAGAACATTGTTTCTGGCATTGTTCTTTCCTCTGGACACCCGTGTTGGGACAAAGTGTGCTAAGGCAGGAAAGAGTTTCCTTTGTTCATCTAGACCAAAGTATAGTAAAACTTAAGAAGGTAAAAAGTGGATATTGGGAACACCAAGATTATCTGTAAGTGATCTTTTGGTCAATAAGAAAAAATTAGACGCATACCTAGTATGACCTCTTGTCTGAATCAACAAGTTATCTATATAAATGAAGCAGAATTGGTTGAAACCAAAATATTCATTGTTTCCTATTTATTTTGGCACCACAAGGACTTTAAATGTGAACCCCATCACTCAAAGCTATTCTCAAGAAATTACAGAGAATCAAAACACTCTAAATTCTGATTGGATCTCATTCCACTACATGGTCCATACACAACCTATACTCAGTAAATATTTTCCAATAATATTAATATTAGTGATGATTAGGATAATATAATATCTAACATTTATATATTTCAAATTCTGCAACATCTCACAATCTGTCCCTTCTCTTTACTCACACATCCACCACCCTAATTCAAGCCTTCATCACCTATCACTTAGAAAATCACAAAAGCATCCCTCACAGTTGTTAGTTTATTTTTTCCCGTAAAACATAGCTCTGATCATATCCAACAACTATTCAGTAAACTTCCATCAGATTTAGCTTCCTCTGTTAGTATCTAAAGTCCTTCATAGCCTGGCCCCACTTATCTTTCTGGTCATCATATATTCCTCTACTTTCTGAACACAACAACCAAGCTAACCACTAGCCTTTTTGCTATACCTCATTCTGACACTGTATTTCTTATTTTCCTTCCTTTGTATAGGCTGTGACCTGTGTCTAGTATTTATGCCCTCCTTGTCTCTATCTCTCAGAATACTTTATTTCCTTCAAATCTCTACTCATGCACCACCCACTTCTGCATTAAACATTTGATGAGTCCCCAGCTTGTAATCCCCCCAAAGAATACATGGAGGGAATGAATACATATAGAAATTAATGGATGAGTGAATTAAAAGCATTTCTTCTCATTTACTAAACCTACATCTCCCATGAAGCTTTTTGTGACCCAAACCATTGAGGTGGTTTTTGTTTTGTTTTGTTTTGTTTTTGTTTAATGACCTTGCTCCTCAGACTCTCCATCAAAGATCTCCATCTCAGTTTTGCACTTCTTTTAAACTCTTATTAAGTTATATGGCATTTTACCATAATTACCCTTTTTGTCATATCCCCCTACTGAACTGCAAGTTCTATGAGGGTAAGTCCTAACTTCTCATCTAATCTCATTTTTTCCCAGCAGTCTAGTCAATAATATCCTCTCACCACAATAGGCATTTGTTTGCTTCTATCATGACTAAATCAATGAAAGAATTCTCCAAGAAAATTAAAATGATGTTGACATTATTGTCAATCCAGGATGCAAGTAATTTGTAACACTCAAGCTTCCTGGGGAAAGCAGCACCAACCGTCTTTTGAGAGACCCCTACCACTGATTGTGACTCTTGTCTTTTTTTAAGGGGTTCAGTAAAAAGATGTGGGAAAGGTTGGAAACATTTGTTGTGGCATAGCCCAATATAGTGAAACCACTTCTCATCACACCACAGGGACTCCTATGTACCAATTGACCAACAACATAGAGATCATCTCCAACATAATTCAATGAGACTACCTAATGGGCCAATTGTTGTGGAAATTAGCTGAATTTGCCTCTGAAAATTGCCAATGATTAGTTGATTATGGTTTGAATTGAATTTAGATTGCTACAGAAAGCTACATGTCACCCTAAAATAAACCCTCTGAAATATTTCGTTTGCAGCTTGTTCTCACATTAGGACTAAAATCAAATTCTATTATCAAAATTCCATTGCTGAGATTTTTTTTTAATTGACACTCTTTTATCTAATTTTTCTTGATTTTCATCTGCTTACAAGGAAGGAACAATTCCCTGGCTCAGAGATAAGGATAAGCACTTTTTTTACTAAAGTTAATTTCCCCAATTAGAATGTAGATGTTCTTGTTCTAATAGCAAATAGAAGTGTTCCAATCCTAGCACATTGTCCTGAGAGTTTCCCTACTTTCCTGCAAAAATATTAAAATGAGGAGTTTATGTACATCACTCTCTCAGGAGGTAGGGAGCACATTTCTTCATCAGTTCTCTGAGTCATGGTAGGTCTTTTCGTGATTCAGAGTTCCTAAGACATTCAAAGCTGATTGTCTTTACAATATTGTGGTTAGTGTATACATTGTTCTGGTTCTTCTCACTTCACTCTGCAGCAGTTCATATAAGTATAATATTCCCAGGTTTCCTTGAAAATGTTAATGCCATCGTTACTTATAGCACAATAGTTTCTTGTTGCATTCCTAAGTGATACTTTGTTTCAGCCATTCTCCACTAATAGGTGGAGAGTATCCTTCCTCATCGGTCCTCTGGAATTGTGACTGGCTATTAGATTATTCAGAGTCCTTAAGTCATTCAAGGTTATTTGTCTACAATACTGCTGTTATTGTTCGTTATTCTCTTGGTTCTACTCAGTTCACCCTATATCCATGCAGACAAAGTGTTGGTGGGTTTCCCTTAAACTGTCACTTAAAAGTTACATATTTGCACTTTGCAACATGAGGACTTGTTTTGTTTGAATATGCATATTGGTGATGCGTTGAGTTTTTATTTTTGATTGTGTTTTTCTTCAGTGAAGGTGTTGAGGCAGGAGGAATGGGAGAGAGGGGAAGAAATACTTGTTAATTAGAACAAAAAAAAAGCTTTTTAAAAAGAAAATAAGGAGCATTTTAAAAAAAAAAAGGAAAGTAAAGTCTTAAATGAATGTCTCAAGACACAAGAGGACAGGAGAAAATTTACTTGCTGGAATGACAAGCTTCTAAATTTAGCCATACAGTGATTTTTGATACATCAGCAAGTTCCAGGGATGTGACTTCTCAGAAAATCCTTAATTCTAGCAGTTCCTAGAATGAGACAAAATCTGTTAGCCTTTTTCTGGATGGTCCATGAGCCAATAAGCATTTTTACATGCCTGCTTTGTACCAGGTCCTATCATAACCACTGGGGACACACAGGAAAGTCAAAGAATCCACAACTTGTCAATGTTCTTCCTCAAATGTCATATCCAGAATTGAACACAGTATCCCAGAGTACAATGGGACTAATCACTTTTGTAGATCTCCACACAGAGCCCCTCAATGCAGCCTAAGGTCTCATTAGTTTCTGTGGCTACCACGTTGAATGATTGGCTCACATTTGAAATTGTAGCAAAGTAAAACCCATTTTTTCTCCATCTTCTATTTGTGGAGTTGTATTTATTCTTTAAGCTTAGGGTGCATCACAAATTACCATGTATTTATTTCTTTATATACATATATCTATATATACACACACACGCATGCACACACACACACACACACATGGACATATATACATTTCTTTATTTGCAAACCTCTCCTGATAGAATGTAAGCTCTGTGATGGCAGAGATTGTTTCATTTTTGTCTTTGCGTACCCAGTGCCTAGTACCGTGACTGGCGCATAAATAGGCATCTAAGAAATGCTTGCTGATGATTGACTGATTGATTTGTGCCTATGATTCCATATCCAATACTCTTTCCAGTTCAACATGCAACAAATGCTCCAATTTGACCAGAGAAGGACAGGACAAAGATCCACTTGCTGTGATATGTTGAACCATTTCCTCCTCCCTTACTTCTTGGTCTCATTCCTCAACATTTTGAAGTAAAAAGACTAGGTACCATTTATACCAAATTATAGGAAAATTTTAGAATTACCATAGACTATGTTGTTGTTGTTGTTCATTTGTTTTCAGTCATGTCTGAATCTCCATGACACATTTGGGGATTTCTTGGCAAAGATACTAGAGCGGTTTGCCATTTCCTTCTCTAGCTCATTTTACAGATGAGGAAACTGAGGCAGAGTTAAGTGACTTGCCTGAGGTCACACAGCTAGTAAGTATCTGTTAGATGTTATATAAAGAGAAAAGTATCAGGACCCTGGAGGATATTTTATATTTATTTTATATCTCAGTGTATGATTCCATATATTAGAAGAGTATAGATTCTATACTATAGAACTAAAAGTGTTTCTGATACTACTTGGAACTCTATCCAATGTGCTAATAACCACTAAAATGAAAAGGAAAGAACAAAAATAATGTTTGCATCACTCTCTAGGCAACCACTGTCTTGTGCTTTTCTGTTATCTGTCACCAAAATCAGGAAAGTAGTACAGTTAAGCTTTGGGGGCTGGATGGTAACAGATGGTGCCAGTGGCATTGATGAGAGCAACAGCTTTCCTGCCCCTCTAGGGATGGCTACAACCCACACTGAAAAGCTCAGAGGAGCAAGAATTACTTGGGGGTACTTGTATTTTAAGACCACCACCACCACCCCCAGCTTAGCGCAGAGTGCCCACGCTGCAGAAGACCTTCAATCTCAGACATGCCTTGAGAGAGTGACTCTCCCTCCACCATGTAGATCTAAAGATAAAGCTAGGGGTAGCTGCATAGTCAACCAAAAGAGGGTGCCCCCACCCACTTAGTAAGGAAAAAGCAAATGTCTTGTCCTAAAAGCAGGTCCCTGTTGTCTCCATCTTAGGTAATCTAAGCAGGCATCAAAGCACCATCACACTATGATAACTCATTGTACTGTGGTTACAGAATTGATTTGTCTGGACTTGAAGTCAGAAGTCCTGAGTTCAGATCCTATCTCAGACATTTCCTTAGTTGTGTAATCATGACGTGGAGTCAGGAGGACCTAACTTCAGGTACAAATTTGATCTCAGACACTTATTAGCTGTGTGACTTGCGGTAAGTCATTTAAAAAAAAAACCTCTATTTGCCTCAGTTTCCTCAACAGCAAAATGAGGATAATAATAATACCTATCTTACAGGATTATTGTGAGGATCAAATGAGGTAATATTTGTAAAGTGCTTAGCCCAGTCCCTGGTAGGTAGCAGGCATAATAATAATAATAATAATAATAATAATAATAATAATAATAATT
Source organism: Vombatus ursinus (assembly GCF_900497805.2). Lineage (NCBI taxonomy): Eukaryota > Metazoa > Chordata > Mammalia > Diprotodontia > Vombatidae > Vombatus > Vombatus ursinus. Next base: position 3,139,127 of record NW_020954907.1, on the reverse strand, counting down.
TGATCTTCCTGAGCTATAGTTTCCCCAATTGTAAAAGGAGAATAAATTAATTAGGATTGATCGAATTGGGGTAAGATGTCTTCCTTCTTAACTGTTTTTCCTTCATAGTTTCAATTCAGATTGAGGCTTTAAACAATTAAGAGCTTATTCTGTGCGGCCAGTATATGCTTGTGTACAAAGGAATGAGGGTAGATACAAGATTAAAATAACACAAGTTTCCTGCCCTCCTAAAACTTACAGACTAGTTGTCAGTCATTAAACATTTAGTTGAACACCTACTATGTGCCAGGCACAGTGCTAGCCCACCAAGATTTTTATGCAGAAAGTACTTCATAAAATTTTAAAATGCTATACAAATAAGAGGTGTTATTCTGTGCTCCATATTTTAGGAAGGAACTTTAAAAGATGCAGCATGTCCAGAGATAGACAACCATGTTGATAAGACTAGAAACCATACCAGTATGAGTTTCAATTAAAGAAGATGAGAATATTTCGTCTGGAGAAGAGATGAATTGGGTGAGGATATGACTGCTGTGTTCATGCAATTGAAAGGAAGGTGATCATGTGACAAAGGCATTATTTTTTTTCCATTTGGCCCCAGAGGGCAGAATTAGGAGTAACGAGGTAGAGAGAATTGAGAAACAGATTTCCACTTGATTTCAGTAACCAGTTCGAATAGATGGCTAGTGGGAGGGGAGGGCCAGTATAGAAGAGTTTCCTGTATAGAAACACAGAGATTGATGACTAATTTTTTGGGGGGCGGGGGGACATTGTAGAAGAGATTCCTGTATAGACACAGGTTGGATTAGAAGTAATTTATTTATGCATTTAAAAACATTCTTCTGAAAATGGATCCATAGGTTTCACCAGACTGCCAAAGAGATCTATGGCATAAAAGAATTTAATTAATCCCGAGTTAGATGGTGTTTGAGTTCCCTTCTTACCCTAAAGCACGCCTGAACAACCTGAGGCCTGTGACCATTTATAGCCCACAGGTTGCTTTCGACATGCCAGAGGATTTCCTCTACATCCAAAGGACACTTTTCTGTACATTTTTTGAGGGCCACCAGAAATCCTTTGCCGTGCAGCAGGTTGTGCAGGCTTGCTCTAAGGTGAAATGGGAAAGTTTGATAATCATTCAACAAAGACATTATTTCTCCTTTGATGGTAATTCCAAAGTGGACACAATGTGATGTTCCAGTGATGGTTGCTTTAACCCAATGTTCAAGTAATAAATACACTGCTTTTATATTGTATATAACCAACAGCAGAGGCAGGGGAGCATGATTGTGTGAGCCCTGTACCAATGGTGCTGTGCTAGAATTAGTACTCCCAATAGTCATTAACCACTTCAGAGTTGGTTAAAAAAAAAAGCCTCTCTGATCAAGTTTTCTGCAACCTACCATTATGCTAGGGAAGAAGAATGGTGGTTAGGTTAAGGGAAAGCCCCACACCACCAATTTTTAAAAGACTTCTCTGATTTCCTTAGACAAAACCCTCCCGTCCTTTCCCACCCCCAACACCAACCATGAGGCTTTGTTGAAATAACACAACAGCATAAATTACACTCATAAAAGCCTAGAAGTCCTTCCTTATAGAGGGCTTCTCTGGGGATCTGCTAATCTTCATATTAAAAACACCAAGGCATTCACTGGTCTCAGAAGGCAGCCCAGTTGGTTTCTCTAATCATTGCATATTCACATCAGCCCCCTCTCTTCAATAACCACCATCGTTCCTTACAAGAAAGGTGTCAATGGCTCTGGTTGCTACATCTAATAAAATATTCCATAGAATTAATACCACCCTGGCAAATTAATTTTTAAGTCTTTTGACACCAAATGATACACTGGCCTTTGGGGAGGCCAATTTAGCTGACTCCTTTGGTTTCTTTACTAGGAAAACTTGCATCCTAGGGTTTCCCTTTGAGATTGAGAATTTGCTTTATTCTCCTCCCTATTAACTTTAGTCAGAACCATGTCCAATAAAAGGAGGGTTTTTTTTTTTTTTGGTTTGGTTTGTTTTAAGACTGAAAGGAGAGAGGATGAAAGGGAGAGAAAAAGAAGGAAGGGAGTAAAAAGGGAGAGGGAGTCTCTAATGATCAAGAAGATACCTAATACTATAATTTTGCTTGTTTAGTCCTCAGTCACAAATATCCCATTTTTATAAGCTCCTTGAAGACAGAAATTATGTTCTTTTTGCCCTAAAGTTAGGTGGCACAGCGGATAATAGACTAGGCCTAGAGTCAGAAAGACCTAACTTCAAGTTCAAATTTGACCTCAGACACTTACTAGCTGTGTGACCCTGGCAAGTCACTATTTGCCTCAGTTTCCTCAATAATAAAATGAAGATAATAATAGTACCTAGGTTTATTGTGAGGACCAAATCCTTAGCACAGTCTCTAGTATGCAGTATGCCCTATGTAAAAGCTTATTCCCTTCTCCTCTCCTTTTTCATACAGTGGCTCCAACATAATAAGTACTTAATAAATTAATTTGGATTGATTGATTTACTATATGATGCCTTTTCTCTTATCTCTTTTCTTTCAGAGCTTCAATTCAATTTGAGATGTCAAACAATTATTAAGTACTGACTGTGTGCAGTTTTACAAGTTCCCTGCCATCCTGAAGCTTAAAGTCCAGTAGTCAGTCAATCCATCAGTCAATGAGCATTTCGTTAAGTGCCTACTATATGCCAGGCACTATGTTAAATACTGGAGATATAAAAAAAAAAAAAAAGACAATCCCTGCCCTGAAAGAACTAGCTCCTAATCCAAAGGGAGAGAAAGCAAGTAAACAAATACATCATTGGTGTTGTGGGTGTTGTTATTCAGTTATTTTCAGTCACTTCCTACTCTTCGTGATCCCATTTGGAGTTTTCTTGGCAAAGATACTGGAGTGGTATGCCATTTCCTGCTCCAGCCATTTTACAGATGAGGAAACTGAGGCAAACAGGGTTTAAGTGATTTACCCAGAGTGACACAGCTAGTAAGGGTCTGAAGCCAGATTTGAACTCAGGAAGATGAGTCTTCTTGACTCCAGGCCTGGCGCTCTATCCACTGTGCCACCTAGTTGCCCAAACAAATAGGTACAAACAAGTTATATAGGAAACAAGGAAAAATAGGAAAAAATCTACAGATGTAAGACACTACAGTTAAGAGGGGTTGGGAAAGGCTTCCTGTAGGATCGTAGGGTTTTAGCTGGGGCTTGAAAGAAGCTAGAGAAATTGAGAGGTAGAGATGAGGGACATGGTAGACCTAGGAGACAGTCAGGAAAAATGTGCAAAGTTGAGATGGGTCTTCTTCTAGGAGGCCAGCACCACTGGATCAAAGAGTACATGGAGGGATGTGAGGTGTAAGAAGGTTGAAAGGTTGGGGATGGGGGCAGGTGAGGTGAGGTACGGTGTTATTTGCCAAGCAGATGATTTCATCTTTGATCCTGAAGGTGATGTGGAGTCACTGAAGTTTATTGAATGGGGGGTGGTGGGGGAGATGATTGTACCTGGGCTTTAGGAAAATCACTTTAGCAGCTGAATAGAGGATGGATTAGAATGGGGAGTGACTTGAGTCAGGCAGGAGGAAAAGACAGAAATACAGTCTACTATAACAACAATAATAACAGTGCCAATTATTAAATGCTAATGTATCTAGTATGGCAGCTAAGTGGTGCAGTGGATAGAGCACTGGGCCTGGAGTCAAGAAGACCTGAGTTCAAATCAAGCTTCACACACTTACTTGCTGTGTGACCCTTGGCAAGTCACTTCACCCTGTTTGCCTCAGTTTCCTCATCTGTAAAATGAGCTAGAGAAGGAAATGGCAAACCACCCCAGCATCTCTGACAAGAAAACCCCAAATGGGGTCATGAATAGTTGGCCACGACCAAAATAACTGAACAACAAATACATAATACAGCAATCATTGCCAAGAGAGTGGAGGTAAAGGATAGAACTAAGTGAGCTGGCACTGGCTGAGAAGGCAAAAAAGCAAAGAAAATGGGTCATTGGATTTTGAGCTGGAAGGAATCTTAGAGATGATTTAACCTAGCCCCCTAATCTTACAGGAAGGGAAATGGAGACTCAGAGCAGTAAAGTGACATAGAATGAAAGTTTCTTAGATTTAGAGCTGGATGGAAATTCAGGGGGCACTTAGGACAACGTTCTCTTTCTCAGATGAGAAAACTAGGGCCTAGGGTGATTTTCCCAGGGTCACACAGAGAGTGGGTGGTGAAGTCAGAATTCAAACCTAGGTCCTCTGACTCCAAATCCCACCCTATTTTCCACTTGCATTAAGACCCACAACTTGTCAGTAGCAGAATGTAGTTTTGAACCTAAATATTCCAATTCCTGGTCCAAAGCATGTTCCAGGGCACTTTACAATCTTTGCATAAGCATCAGAGAAGGCACTTGGGCACTTTTATTTTCCTTTGGGAACTACATCCGTAGAAGTCCTGTCAGTGTCTCCCCAACCCCTTTCACAAAGCAGATCTGAGAACAGATTCCTACCTGAGGCAATCCCTTGCCTCTCTGCCTTTCTACTCATCCTGAACTATGTCTCTCCAGTCTTCCTCTATCTATTCTGCCAGAGCCAGCTGACTTACAAGGGAGTATGCTGAGACATTTTTTGAAAAGAATTGAAGGGTGGATGGCTCACTTATTAGTCATTACACCTGGAAGGTTATGAAAAATAAATTTTGCTAGAGGAGAAAAAGCCCTGAATTTAGTGACGAGGAACCACTGGCTTTCTCCTAGCTGTGTGCCCCTGAGCAAAGCTCTTCTCTGCTCTAAGCCTCAGTTTCCTTATCTGGAAGGGGTATGACAATAGTTGTCCTGCCTACTGAGGAGGATCAAATAAAGTGATCCATGAAAAGAATTGTAAATCCCAAAGCGCCGCCGAAATGTCAGCAGTTATTATTTCTTAGCATGTGTGCAGGGATCTGCAGGAGGCTTCTGGGCTGTTTTTTTGAAGCAAAATGCTCTTTGCTGCTTCTGCCTGAATGTCAAGGGCTATTGAATGCCTGGGATTAGTGGGGAGCTGCTTTGCACTTGACTCTGGGTACTTAAGAAAAATTGGGCCACTTTTAAATCCTTCCTTTGAATTAAAGCAGGTGCTAAAGTAACTGTCAAATACGGAGGTTCAGATGGCTGACAAAAATGCTGGATTTGAAATCGGAAGACCTGGGTTCAAATCCTAACTCTGCTACTACCGATATGATCTTGAGTAGGTCAATAACTTTCCTGGGCCTCATTTTTCCATCTGCAAACTAAGAGGGTTACATCAGATGCCCTCTGAGGTTCAGTCCAGCTCTAAAATATATTAACCTATGGACCTGCTCTGCACCTCACTCTGCTGGACCATACCAGATAGAAACACTTGTGGACATAACTCCCCTACTCCAATTTCACCATCACCTCTTAAATCTTCTTAAAAACATATCAGGCTCTGGGGTAGCAAGGTGAGAAGGGACATAAAATGCTGAACTTAAAGTCAGGAAGACTTAGGTTCAAACCTGCCTCAGATACTTACTGTGTGACCTAGGCAAAGCACTTAACCTCAGCCTCATTTTTTTTCATCAGTAAAATGAAAGTTATCATAACTGTAGCTCTTACCTCCCAGAACTGCTGTGAGGATCAGATGAGGCAATGTATGTAAAGTGTTTAGTAGACCCTAAAATACTGTAAGTTAGGTCCCAATTAGTAAGTATGATGGTCATATGTATTCGAAGCAATAATTATATATTTACATAAAATTATATAAATAATTACAATGATCATTAGTTGTAGCCCAATGGAAGTATGTAGCATCACTTTAAATAATGTGACCCCCTTCAGGAGATACATTGTTCTCACTAATTGGGATATAGGTGTATAATTACAGGTAGCTACTACCATTTATGATGTATCTACTATATGTTAGTTACTGGGAATACAGAGACAAAAATGAAATATTCCTTGTCCCCCAGGACCTTATATTCCACTGTAAAGTATAAATAAAATGATATTTAAATGTCAGTTATTATTATAGAGGTTATTGCTGTTTTTGTTATTCTCTGACCACCACTATCCACATCGCCAGAGGCCCATGCTCTGATCCAAGGACATGTCCACTGGATGACTTTAAATGCTTCATTTAGAAACGATAATGTGAGTCTGACTTCCAGGAAATGCCCAAATGAATCACAACTGCATAATGTTTCCAGTTTGTTGGATATCAATGGGGACATTAGCTAGAAAATCAATTATATCCATGAAAGGGTTGGCTAAGTTTAAACATGGCCTGAGTCCTCAGTGTATCAGGTTGTCCTTTTGTCCTGGATGCTGCACTCTATCCTCTCCTGGCCATTGTTACCAAAAAATGAATTGGTTCCATCCAGGACCTTGAAATGGAGAACCTCAAAGATCTGAACTCTTAAAATATGCATTTTATCCTGAATGAACCTGACATTGTTGTGTTTTTTCTTTTAATTTGTAAATTAATACAATTAGGAACAAAATCTTAGCCAAAGTGTAGGATTGCATTTATTTGGCATTGATATCTAGCATCTAAAAAGCATTGTTAATCGTGTACGCACTGTTAATTATCTCAACATGTTTAATTACTGTTTTCTTAAATAACTACTAGGCCATATGTAAATGATCTTAGAAGCATTAACATTTCATTTTGTGAAAAAGTAAAACATACAACAGATTGTGTGATAGATTAGACAGAAAGTAATCTCTAGCACTCAATTTAGAGTTGGCATGGAGTTCAAACAACGGTTCATAACTAACAAACTCTCACAACCATGTGTACAATTAAAGATGTTTGGGTCAGCCATATTTCTCCAGGACATTATAGCCCAGATGAGTCCTGTATCCAAGACTCTTCACAGAAGAAAAACGAGAAAGACTGTCTCCAAATGAAATGTTCCTTTTAGTGGGGTGGGAGGAGGGGGAGAACCTTTTTTGTTTCAACTTCCTAACCGCTTTTGGCTGGAGTTGTCATGTCTTCCCTCACATGCTTGCAGTGTTTCTCCTTTGGAGTCTCAAGAAGGTTATGCGGTAGAAAGCACAAGAGAAAGAAAAAGATTTGAGCTGAATGAGAAGGAAAAGAAAATTTGGAAAGTGACTTGGATGGATTTGGAATTGGGAAAAAGATTGGAATTTGAACTTGGTGGGGTGAATATTTGGGAGAATTTCAGGAAAAGCTGACATAGAGATGGTGAAAGACAGAAGGAGAGAGAGAGAAGATTTGAGGGGAAGGACTTTAGTGACAGGAGGTAGAGGTAGAGAGATAGTAAAGCAAGGTAAGTAAGAAAATCTAAGTGAAGCAAAATCATAAGACAAAATAAGAGATTAGGGAGGCATGGAGAAAGAAGTTGGGCTTGGCTATTAAGTGCTTAAGAGCTTCTAAAGAGTTGTCTAGGTGTTGATGATATGCTGCTCAGAGGTGAACTGAAACCACCCATAAGCAATTTGAAAGATACACTGGGAATCTTACTCAGCATGAAGAACAGAAACATTTTGTAGTGGCTCATAGTCAGTAGGAAATGTTTCTGTCATGGACACATCTGCTATGATGACTGGTCTCATATATAATTTATTAGTAACAATGAGGAATACCCTCCCCTCCCAAAAAAAAAAAAGACAAGGTGAACAGAAAGAAAGAAAAGGGTCTGAAGAGGCAGAAGGGGTTTTGAACTGAATTACAAAGGTGGAAAAGGAAGGAAATATCATCACGCAGAACAAAGAAAGAAAGAACATCACTGAAACATTTAAGTTAAAAAAAACAGATTGGAAATTCATTTGAAGAAGTGGGAACTATGTGCTCTGAAAAGGATACAAATATTTGTCCTTCCAGCAATGCTAAATTAGATGCTATCAAATAAGAGAGAATCCAAGAAAGATCAACCTATTAATCAACAAACATTTATTAAGTGCCTACGATGTGTCAGGCACTCAGGATACAAAAAGGGGCAAAAGACAATTCTGCCCTCAACGAGCTTGCAGTTTAATGGAGAAGGCAACATGTAAATAAATTCATTCAAAGCAAGCTATATACAGGATAAATAGGAAATAATTGCAAAGGGAAAGCATGAGAATTAGATGGGTTAGCGAAGGCTTCCTGTAGAAGATGAAATTTGAGTTGAGATTTAAAGGAAGCCAGAAAGGACAATGGTCAGAGTGGAGGAGGGAGAGCATTCCTGGAGTAGAGGAGAGACAAAGAGAATGCTCAGGGATGGTGTGTCTTGATTGTGAACAGCCAGAAGGCCAGTGTCACTGGGATCAAAGGGTACTTGTTGAAGAATAAAGTATAAAATGACTGGAAATATAGGCAGGGACTAGGTTATGAAAGACTGACAGGAAAATCCCAGCTATGGGGTACTGAGACAGCTATTTTTTGACCTTATAACAAAAATAGAGAGGTCTACCGTCTTTCCAAGTCATACATCCAAAACAACACCATGCTTCCCAGGACTTATGAAAACAATGGACTATTATCTATTTCTGGGGACTCACATGGGCACACGTGAAACTTTCAGGAGGAAAGCAGAAAGCAATGATAAAGGTGAAGATGTATTGGTCAAGAAATTGGACACCATAGGGGCATGTGGTATTTTCACCAGTGCTGTGAATGAAGGTAATGGATATAAGAGGGAACTGAATAAGGAAAGTGAGCGTCTGGTTACAAGGGTGGTATCTGAGAATGAGATTTGGAATCAAAACGTCAGGCCCCTGGTCAGGTATGGAGGATGCCTTTAAGGCTCTAGTAAAGCATGGATTTGTCTGGAGCTTTGCAAATCTAGTAAGAAGGCATTAAAACTGAGACAGAGAAAGGACAATTGTCTATACATATCCAACAAAGTAGATACCATAGAGAGCAGTCATAGTAGTAATAACAATATTAGTAGTAACTGAATTGAAGAATTTCAGAATTGGAAAGGAGTCCAACAGACAAGAAGTTCAATCCATTCTCCAAAAAAGAATCCTAGCTACAACTCCTCCTACTAAGACGACGTTACTTCAAAATGTCTAAGGTAGGGAAGACTTTCTATTTCACAATAGCGTTTTCAAAGCCCTAAACTCATATCCCTTTAAATATTATGCCTCTTTGCATCTTAGCACAGGAGGAGGTATAGATACTTAGAGTATCTATACTGAAGAAGTATACAGAAGTTTATAGATACTTAAAGTATCTATCCTTCTATCATTGAAGATACTTAAAGGTTCACAAGAGACAAAATACAAGCAATGAGTGAATCATGAAACCTATGGCTTTTAATGCCTTTATAAAAATGTGTATAGACTGCAAGCAAAATGAACTAGAACATAAGGCTGGTCTTGTGGGATGTAGCCAAGTTTAATGGAGGGTCTTCTGGACTTCTGAATTCTGAAGCAAATTGTGGTCTTTTATTGCAGGATTCATGATAATATTTGCAAAAAGACCACCGTGAAAATAAATGCTGGGACTGGGCCCATAAAGAAATTCCTTCTATCAAAGAAATTTGCAATTTACAATCTTAGAGGGTTGCTTAGAGCAGTTTAGTCATTTGCCTAAGATCACATAGCCCTTATGTGATCTCAGAGGTAGGGACTTGACCTCTTGGCTTCAAGGTCACTTCTCTAGCCACTACCCTACAATTCCTCTCGCGTGAATCTAAATTTGCATGTGTGTAGCCACTTTCTACTACATATGGGTGCATACGTGTATGCACATATGCACACACACAAATAGACAATGGGGTGTTCTCTAAGTCTTAGTGCAGTTTTAAGCTATTGTTATATATTAATAAGTAAATATTAAGTGAATAAATTAATAAATTAGATTTATTAAATTAAATGAATTCTTGATGGTTATTAATAATAATAATAATAGCTAATATTTATATAGTGCTTACTATGTGCCAGGCAGTGTGCTAAGCATTTCCAGATATTATCTCACTGGGAGTTAGGTGCTATTATTATCCCATTTTACAAATGAGAAGACTAAGGCATACAAAAGTTAAGTGACTTGCCCAAGGCTACTCAACCAGTAAGGTGTTTGAGGCCAAATTTAAACTCAGGGCACCAGATGAAGAAGCAAAGAAATCTAAGAACAACTAGTGCAGTCCTCCAAATTAAATCAGAATGTACTGGTTCTTGGCTGTTTCAATGCAAAGGAAAATATGATTGAAGAACAAAGAATGAAGAAGACCAAAAATGTAATGAGAGAGAGACTATGGGACATTGATAGGTTACGCTGGCCACTAAAAGTGCCCAAGATCTCTTAAGTACCCCTTTCTTGCCTTACAGAGTGCTGAATTTGCTTGTGATCTGACCCACTTGCCCAATTCCCTAACCCCACGGGAAAGCTTGGGAAGCCAAGAAGGACAACATTTCAGGGAGAATAAAGTCCCCAGATGAAGGAGTGAGAAGTTTCCCCAGAAAGACATGATCCACCCCACCCTAGAAGGTGCAGAGGTCCTGTCTCCCTTCCCATGCTTTGCCCCCTACTTGAAGAGACTTCTCTCTCTTTGGGTTATTATGAGAAAGAGAATCTCCCTTAGACTGTTAGTTCTAGGGTTACTCTATTTTCACAATTCAAAGACATTGTAGGATTCTGCTCTCAGACCACTACTGTCAATACTAAGGGGACTTCCTGGTTAGCCCAAGGCAAAGCTTTCCTACTCATCCCTAGCCTAAGCTAGATATTGAATTCTATCAAGCTTAGCCTCTTCTTAAGCAACTCTGGGAGATAATCAAACTGCTCCCCCAACAAGATCTTGTTCTTGAGGCCATGCTCATCATTCTATCACTAATTTTGCACTATCAAGGATCCACTCCCCCCTCAACACCAAGTTTCATCCTCCTCTTCCTTAAGAGAGTATAGGTTGGCATTTTAAATATACTACCATGAGAAGTTCCATACCATTAAGCAAGTACCCACTTTGGTCTAATGACCTCTTTTATCTTAGTTACAGCCCTAGACCCAACTTAGCAAAGTCCTTCTAGATGAAACCCAAGGGAAAAAAAAAAACATGAAAGATGGAAAAAATCTGCAAAAATTTCTGTAAGACTATCTCTCTACCATCAAGGACAGTGAAGCTACCCATGCTTGGGCTCTAACATCACAGTCCCAGATATGTCTAAAGAAAAGATAGTCACTAGACAGTAAATGTCATTAGACTTGCAGTAGACTAGAGAAAGAAATGTCACTAGAGGGCATACATATGGGAAAAACAGCTGGATTAGACCAAGACCAGATAGATAGACGGATATAGATATAGATAGATATACACTCATGTATATGTGTGTATACACATGTATGTATGTGTGTATATGTGTATGTATATATATATGCTTGTATACATATACATTATATATGAGATCTGTGATATAGAGGTGATATAATTGTGAAAAAGAACTGAGGACATGATTCTCATAGTATCTAAAGAAGAGCTAAATATCAATGGCATATTAAAAAATAATCTTGGACCTCATTAAGACCCTAAAGCAAAAACACTGAAAGAATATGAATAACTATAACTCTAAATGTCAGCATATATATGTATATACACTTGTATCTTCATAATTTTATTGAAACAACAGCATAACCATTAAGGATATTCTTGCTGAGTGTAGGAGAGGTGAGTAACAGGATTTTATAAATGATATTCAATAGCAGGCCACAGTATTAACAACATACACAATTGACTGAATGATGAAGAGAATAGGAGAACATTCTGTTCTTGTTCATTGAGCACATTTGAAAAGCATTTGATATATTGCCTTAAAGACTCTCTTCCAACATCACATCTCCTATGCATATGTTAAAATTGTACAAATATCCATGAAAAATGGAATAGAAACAACCTTGTCTGGCAATTCTCTAATCACCAGTATCAAGTGAGGCATAAAACAGGGAGACATAGACTTGCCTAAGGTGTTTGCCAATATCGTAGAAGAGTTACCACAAAGAGTTGAATTTGAATAAAGATTCTCTATTGATGTTCCTGTGTGCGGATGATATGATATCACTGTGCCAAGACCCGGAAAATTACAAAGCCCCTTGGATAAAATTCATAATCACTGTGAAGATTTTAGCATCCCTATCCACCTCAGGAAAAAAAGAAAAATAAGTGAAAGAAGAGTGTTTATTGTTCTGACTGTTGTGATATGCATTTGTATGAGCAACTTGTAAAGTTCACATATATATATTGCGATTATGTTTGTAAAGAGCCTAGCACAGTGCCTACGCAATAGACATTTAATTAATTGTTCCTTCCCTCTATGAGTATGCCCACATATATGTGCATATACATACATGCATACATACATACATATATGCTATATGTATGTGTAGATGCGTGCATATATCACTTGGGAGTGGATCTGTGAATTCATTGATATGGGGAACTCCCAGATGAGGAGATTCTTTTTGCTAGTGCAGATGGGCACCTGGGCACCTTCTCTTCAACTTAAGAGTCTTAGAGTTGTTTAGAGCACTGAAAGGTTAAGTGACCTTCTGAATTTCCAACCCTGAGGAAAAGGCCCAATGACCCTATCCTAGGACCACCTTTGATCAAGCACACCATCTTACACGAAGAAAGCCTTGTTAAGATGTTAGAGTTCTTTTTTTTTTCTTATTACTGAAACTTAAATGCAAAATAAGAAAATGGAAAAAAAAAGTCATGCGCACAGCAGAAAACAAGAGACGGTTCAAAATATAGCAATAAATTTCCATTTCATGAAAGCCTATATAATAAATATTTATTATTTACTATTTACTAATAATATAATAAATACTATGTGTTGTGTCCATCTTTTCTTTGCTTCCTTGTTAGTTTTCTTTTGTTCTCTGCTGTGCACTTTTTACTTTGCTCTTTTTCCCTCTCCACCCCAGAAGGCTGCAATTAAATATGGATCCATATGTGTATAGATTTAGATATATAGATATAAATATACATATCTATACATATCTATACATACACACATATCTATACATTATATATATATATATAATATATATATACATGTACAGACACATACTTTCCCTAACAAATTCTACTTCTGATCTTAGTTTTTATGTTTGTGCATATCTCTTCTTTCCTATCTCTCCTAACTCCTCTACTTCTACTAGCTACCTTGGCCCTCCTATTACTTAACCCTACCCCCACCCAAGGATCTCTCCCTTAATCTCCCATTCCCTTTAATCAAACACCCTTCTATACCCCCCTTTAACCTATTCCCTCACCCTCCCCTCTGAGGATTCCTCCTTATCTTCTCCCCTCTTCCTAACCTCTCAGCATTTTATTTCTTCTAAATTTAGAAGACTTTTCTATTCTTCTAGATATATATGTATTATTCCCCTCTTAACTTCATTCCTGATGAAAGTAGGTTTCCAGAACTAACAGCCCTCTTTCCCTATCTAATGCCTCTGCGTAGGTTCTTCCTCTGGCATTTCATTTGTATAAGATAATTCCTCTTTTTACCTATTCCTAAACAGTTTTACTTTTTAAAGTCATATCATATTCAACTCTACCCCAATTTTTCTTATGAACTACCCAATTATTAATAACAATCTTAAACATACATTTTGCATACATAAAAAGTAAACAGTCTGTCCTTATTAAGTCCTTTGTAGTTAGTCTTTGGTATGTACCTTATAATTCTCTTGGCTCTTGCATGTCAAATCTTCTGTTAAGTTCAGTTTGTTTTTTTTTTTTAACAAAATCCTGAAAGTCTGACAGTTCATTAAATATCCATTTTTTTATTCAAATTTATGCTTAGCTTTGCTGAGTGTGATATTTTTGACCAAAGCCTGAGTTCTTTTGCTCTTTGATATATAGTTTTCCAAGACCTGTGGTCTTTTAGTGTTGCCACTGCTAGGTGTTGTGATTCTAATTGTGGCACTGCTATATTTAAATTGTTTTTTTTTTATTTTTGCTTATAATATTTTATCCTTGAGTGGAGGGTTTCAGAATTTGACTATAATATTCCTATGGGCTTTCCTCATAGGATCTCTTTCAGGTAGTGATGGATGGATTTTTTCTATTTCTACTTTCCCCTCTTATTCTAATGCTTCAGGAGAACTTTCTTTAATTATTCCTTGTATTATTATATCAAGATTTTTTTATCATAACTTTCAGATAGTCCAATTATTCTTAAGTTTTCTTGATCTGTTCTACAGATCAGTTGTTTTTTTCTTGTGAGGTGTTTCATATTCTGTTTTATTTTTTTCATTCTATATATTTTGTTTTATTATTTCTTGATCTCTTATAACTTAACTGACTTCCCCTTACCCAATTCTGATTTCCAAGGAGTTATTTTCTTCCTTAATATTCTAGATCTCCTTTTCTAAATGACTGACTTTCTTTTCATAATCTTCTTTTTCTTGGATTGTTCTTATTTTTTTTTCTTTAGTTTTTCCCCATTCTATCTCATTTGATTTTTAAAATCTTGCTTTTGAGTTCTATGAATTCTTTTTGAGCAGGTAACCATTTGACATTACTCTTTGGGGTAGATGAGGGTTTCTTTGCTTTAGTATCCTCCTCTGAAGACAAACTCCAGTTTTCTCTGTTCCCATAGTAACTCTCTATGATTGGATTCTTTCTCCTTTGCCTGTGCATTTTTTTTTTTATTTGTAGAGGCTTAATTTTTCTAATCACCTCTAGTCCTGGGGTATGGGGGATAGTGCCTCTGTCCTCAGATCCTCCTTCAGTTCTCCCCTCTAGCCTAGAACTGGAACTGGAACATCCAGCCTCCTGTAAGTGCCCACAGCCAGCAGAGTCCCTGCCCCATTGCTTCGGCATTCACTGGGCATGTGCTGCTTCCTGGAGCCCTGCCATGTCTCTGTAGCACAGCTGGGTCTGGTGTTCCTTGTCAACAGAGGTTCCTTTGATCTCCCCCATCTGAGAGGCCTAACTCCTCACTGTCCTGGGGATAAAACTTCCTGCAATTGGGGCTGAGGTAGCCTCCCAACCCAGCTAATCCCAGGGCGGATCTAGCCTGAAGGTGATTACTCTTCACAAGGACCAAACCTCATCCTGAGATTTTTCTTCAGATCTTGTCCCAGTAGGATCTCTGTTCTGCCCCTACTCTTATTTATTTCTACTGCTCTATGTTCACCTTGATGTGTTATTTCATCTCTTTTGTAGGGGAAGATCTTGAAAGCCTGGAATTTTCTGACATACTCTGTCATCCTCTCCTCAAATCCCAAATCCTCTCCTCAAAGTTAGAGCTCTTTATGCAATCTGTCTTGTTCTTCTGTCTTAAAATGTCAGTTCAAACATCCAGGATATTTTTTTAAGGTGAGCATAGTACCTATCAATAGTCATTCCTATATCGAAACAACAAACTCTTCCCATCCACCCTCACTATCTATCTCCTAGGAGGAGATAAATAAAAGTTGTCTTGAACCCAGAATCTCATCAACTTCTTGGCTTTGTCTCGGATGGGGACATTAATCATGCAAAACAAGAATAAATAATACTGAAAAAACAAGAATACAGGGAATTGTCTCTGAAGTGGCAAATTCAATTCAACTCAACAAATATTTATTAAGTGCCTACTATGTGCCCCCTTGCTCTCAAAGAGCTTATAATCAAATGAGGGGAAGAAAAACACAAAAGGAAGGTGGCAAAAGTGGAAAGAGGTTATGGTGGGGCACCAGGAGGTGCCCAACCTCTTGTGGCATGGAGCTCAAACCAACTAGAGCTGCAGATGGAAATTAAAGATAGAACTGGAAAGTCCAAGTCCTGTTCTCTGCAAAAGAAAGCTTTGGGAGGGGTGTAAGGCTCTATCCTACAGCCCTCCAATCAGAGTGGAGAGTAGACTGAGGGAGATAGGAAGATAATGAATATTCGACACTGAGTTACAAGCATGATAATTTGACTTGTCTCCAGCCGCCAGCCACGACTTAACTCTTTTCATCATCCATCTGGAGAAGCCTTCTGTCCGGTCACCTGAGAATGTGCCCTCTGTATATTCCTGTGTTCAAACTCCACAAAGAATTTCACAGGTTCAGTGGCAGGTAAGGTATAGTCGCAGATCTTGAACAATCAGGGTGCAGTGCCCCCTTTTAGAAGGAAGAAGAAGGCTTATTCAATACCTGTTTCCTGCCCAAATCTTGTGTTTCTCAGAAAAGGCAACCTTCCTATGGGAGGTTGCTTTCAGTAAGCTGTTGTTTCAGAGAAATGGCTAATTTGAAAGGAAACCTTTTGAGGAGGCATCAAGTATATCTCTCGGTAAATTGCAACTTGACAAATGACTTGGAAGTTTTCTCAGGGTTAATTCTATGAGGTCATTCCATACTATGATGTAATAAAGCCTTCATCCTTTGGGACATCACACATGGTAGAGCCCTACAAGGGATTTCCTGGCAAACAACACTTCTTCCCCTTAGTGGGACTTACACATTGTTGTCAGTTTTTACTAATTTTATTTATAATGGTGCTCACTCCAGGCTGTTCAGACTCCCCTCTGAGGCTCAGGGCTTCCTGGAAAGCTGTTATGAGGAAGGCCCAGGCTGACTTTTACTGCCCAGTATATCACAAAGACTATTTTCCCACTGGCTCTGGCCAGCAGCTTTGCCACAGTCTCTGGAGGCTATATTCCAAATTAAAAATGATTTGTGGATGCAATCTCTTCCAACTTCAGAAAACAGAGTATAATAATAATGATAGCTGGCATTTACAGAATGCTTTACAGATTCCAAAGCACTTTGCATAACTTGCCACAATACCTTCCAGACAGGTCAACTCCACATATCCAGAAATTGTTGTCTTTCAACTATTGATGGGCTGTAGCTTCTTCCAAATGATACTAGGATTAGTAAAAACACAGAGTAATTAGGATGAAAACATCTCATGTCAAGGCCCAATCTGTTCAGGATAATCCAAATTCAAGGTCATAGTCAGCAGAGGTCAAGAAAATAATAATATGGCTAACTCACATTTCAATAGGGTTTTAAGGTTCATCAATCACCTTTTAATCAACAACCTGTGGGGCAGGTGATACATTGTGTATAACTATTACTACTTTTCTTTCGGTTTGACCCTTTCAGATTTCACTGAGGGAAGCAACTTTGTGGAGAAGAATTCTGACTCCATGAACTGGCACCGAATGGCAAGTGTTGAATCCTTGCTTTCTAAGCAGCCACAACTAAAGACCCAGAAAAAGAAAATTCTCACCACCAAGTTCTCATTGGCACTGTCAAATGGCTCAATACCATAAATAGATATAGTTTTATTAATGGAAACAACAGTAAAGAAAATGCATTACCAAGTGTATTTTTTTTTTGCTTAGCCTTAAAGTGCTTTTCCATCTAACTTGCATCTAAAATCTTTCAAATCTGATGTCTTCCCCTTATTAAAATGTGATCTGCCTGAGAGGAGGGACTGCCTTGCCTTTCCACTTGTATCCCCATTGCTTAGCACAATACTTTGAGATACTAAGGATTTAATAAATGCTTATTATCCATTCATCCATTTATTCATTCATTTTTTTCCAAGCTTGTGATTTCATTAGTATGGGGAGTTCCCAGTGAGGAATTCTTATTACCAATGTAGATCAGCAACAATTTTATAATATATATTTAGAGGGTCGCCTGGTCCGCAGGAGACTGAGTGAACTGTTTAGCGTCCCATAGTCATTTTGCCTTATTGATAGGTCTTGAGCTCAAGTCTTCTTGGTTCTGAGTTTGGTTCTCTGTCTATTAGGCCATGTTGCTTCTCCTCGTTTTATAGATGAAAGACTGGAAGTGATTCATCTGTAGCCATGATACTGGTACACCTCTTAAGTCAGGATGGGGATCCTTATCCTTTTTGGTCAGGATATCTTATGGGGGCCCAACTGTGCCAGCATCCATTATGGAATCACTCTCATTAGCTCTTCGCCTTCCCCTTAGGACACAGGCCAGTGGAAATGCTTCCACACCTGGCTTATGCTCTATGCATCCTATTATTTCCTGATTCCAAATCTTGGACTTCTTCCACTACTCTATACGGCCTCTCAGAATTGAATACAAAGGTCCAAGAACAGATCCACCATGAGACACCCAAAGCAAAAGGAGAGGTGATCTGAAAACCACATGTGGAGAGCAAAGGAAAAGGATCAAAGGTCACAGGATCATAGACATAGAGCCTGAGGGCACCTTAAAGGCCGTCTAATGCAAACCCTTATTTTACAGATAAATAAATTGAGGCCCACAGAGGATAAGTGACTTGCTTAAACTCACACAACTGTGAAGTGTTGTGTGTAGCACCCAGAACTCAAGATGAGTTATAGTCTGATCTATTGCCTTAGCAAAATGGTGTTGGCTTTGAGGCTATCTGTTATAGGATGGCTTTTGCAACAATCAGCCATGCTTTTGCCATATGGACTTCCATGACAGTGCAGGGCTTAAATCCATTCTAGAATTTCAAGCAGCTAGGTGACTCAATAGATAGAGTGCTGGGCCTGGAGATGGAAAAACTTGAGCTCAAATCTGGCCAAAGACATTTACTACTGTGTGACCCTGGGTAAAGTCACTTAACCTCTGTTTGCCTCAGGTTCCTCATCTGTAAAACTGGGGATAATAAACCTCCCAGCTGTTGGGAGGATGAAACAAGATAATTGTAAAGAGTTTAATGCCAGGCACATAATCATATAACAAACACTGTATAAATGTTAGCTATTATTATGCTAAAACTTAGGTCAGAATTCTCTCTACGTTCTTTCTTCCTATCCTCCTTTACCTAACCACCTAGAACCTAGAATGCCACAATAGAGTCAAATAATACAGTAACCACAATAATTCAAAGAAGTCATATAATCAAAATCATGATACTATAATGTAAAAGTTAATATTTACTTTAAAATGAATCATATGTAATGGGAATTTGTATTTTCATATAAGCCTTATTTTTATTTATTATTATTTTTAGTATTATTTTCTTATTATTTTTATTTGGCAATGTCCATGTATGTTGGTGTTTTTTGCTTTTTTTTTTTCTATTTCAGTTTGTATTGGGTTTAAATAGAAGGACAAAGCAAAAATGAATACATGGCTCTGGAGTCAGAGGTCCTGATTTCAAATCCGCCCTCTTTACTACTTGTGAAGTCACTTAATTTTCTGACTCTCATGTTTCTCATCTGTGAAATAAAGAGGTTGAACTAAATGGTCTGGGAGTTCCCTTCTAATTTTCCATCTATGACTCTATGGTCCAAAAAATAAAGATATTCGTACAATTAGTACCTATTAGTGTTGTTATCTCTACATTAATGTAACTTCTTTGTGGACCTAAATGAATAGTCACATTATATGAGAAAAAATTAATTCAATAAATTTTTCTTTTTTTTTACTTTTAATTTATGTATTTTTAGTTTTCAACATTCACTTCCACAAGATTTTGAGTTCCAAATTTTCTCCCCATCTCATCCCTTCCCCCACCCCAAGATCGCATGCATTCTGTATACCCCTTCCTCTAATCTGTCCTCCCTTCCATCTCTTCCCCCTCTTCTGTTATCTCCTTCCCCTTATATTTTCCTGTAGGGCAGGATAGATTTCTGTACCACATTTCCTTTATTTCTTATTTCCCAGTTGTATGTGAAAACAAATTTTTTAACGTGTTTTTTAAACTTTGGGTTCCAAATTTTCTCCCTTCCTCCCTCCCCACCCACCCTCATTGAAAAGGCAAGCAACTCAGTACAGGTTATACATGTGTAGTCATGCAAAACACTTCCATAGTAGTAATGTTGTGAAAAACTAACTATATTTCCCTTCATCCTATCCTGTCCCCCATTTATTCTATTCTTTCTTTTGACCCTATCCCCCCTCAGAAGTGTTTGCTTCTGATTACCCCCTCCCCCCATCTGCTCTCCCTTCTATCATCACCCTGCTCTCTTGTCCCCCTCTCCCCCCCATTTTCCTATAAGGTAAGATAGATTTCCATACCCTATTGAGTGTGTGTTATTCCCTCCTTAAGCTAAATCCTATGAGAATAAGAATCACTCATTCCCCCTTACCTTCCCCTGTTTCCCCTCTGCTATAAATGCCTTTTCTTGTCTGTTTCATGTGAGATAATTTACCCCATTCTACCTCTCCTTTTCCCCTTCTCCCAGTATAATCCTTTCTCATCTCTTAATTTTATTCTCCAGATATCACTCCTTCATCTTCAACTCACCCTACGCTCTCTATCTGTCTATCTATCTATCTATCTATCTGTCTATCTATCTATCTATCTATCTATATCTATCTGTCTCTCTATATATACACATACATACATATATATGTATATATATGTGTATATATGTATATATACATATATATATACATATATTTTTCCCTCCAACTACCCTAATACTGACAAAGGTCTTATGAATTATAAATATCATCTTTCCATGCAGAAATGTAAACAGTTCAACCTTAATAAGTCTCTTATGATTTCTCTTTCCTGTTTACCTCTTCATGTTTCACATGAGTCTTGTATTTGAAAGTCAAATTTTCTATTCATCTCTGATCTTTTCATCAAGAATGCTTGAAAGTCCTCTATTTCACTGAATGATCATTTTTCCCGTGAAGGATTATACTCAGTTTTGCTGGATAAGTGATTCTTGGTTGTAATCCTATCTCCTTTGCCCCTTGGAATACTATATTCCATTCCCTGCGGTCCCTTAATGTAGAAGCTGCTAAATCTTGTGCTATCCTGATTGTGTTTCCACAATACTTGAATTGTTTCTTTCTGGATGCTTGCAATATTTTCTCCTTGACCTGGGAACTCTGGAATTTGGCTACAATATTCCTAGGAGTTTTTCTTTGGGGATCTCTTTCAGGAGGACATCGGAGGATTCTTTCCATTTCTATTTTGCCCTCTGGTTCTAAAATATCAGGGCAGTTTTCCTTGATAATTTCTTGAAAGATGATGTCTAGGCTCTTTTTTTTTATCATGGCGTTCAGATGGTCCAATAATTTTTAAATTCTCTCTCCTGAATCTATTTTCCAGGTCAGTTGTTTTTTTAATGAGATATTTCACATTGTTTTCTATTTTTTCATTGTTTTGGATTTGTTTTACAGTGTCTTGATTTTTCATAAAGCCGCTAGCTTCCAATTGCTCCATTCTAACTTTTAAGGAAGTATTTTCTTTTTATTTATTAATTTATTTTGATTTATTAATAATCACTTCCATATGCTTTTGAGTTTAAAATTTTTCTCCCCCTTCCTCCCCACTACCCTCCCCAAGACTGCACAGAATCTGATATAGGCTATACATTTACATTTCTATTAAACATAAGGAAACATTTTCTTCCGTAAGCTTTTGAACTTCTTTTTCCATTTGGCCAATTTTGCTTTTTAGGGTGTTCTTCTCCTCTTTGGCTCTTTGGACCTCTTTTGCCATTTGGGTTAGGCTATTTTTAAGGTGTTATTTTCTCCAGTAGTTTTTTTGGGTCTCCTTTAGCAAGCTGTTGACTTGTTTTTCATGATTTTCTTGCATCACTCTCAGTTTTTCCTCTACTTCTCTTATTTGCTTCTCAAAATCCTTTTTGAACTCTTCCATGGCCTGGGACCAATTTATATTTTTCTCAGAGGCTTTTGATGTAGGAGCTTTGACTTTGTTGTCTTCTTCTGGTTGTATGTTTTGATCTTCTTTGTCACCAAAGTAAGATTCTAAGGTCTGACTCTTTTTGCACTGCTTGCTGATGATCCCAGCCAATTACTTGAGTTATAAACTCTTTGTTAAGGTAGGGATCTGCTTCCAGTGTGGAGAATGTACTGTCCCAAGTTTCAGAGGTTTTGTGCAGTTGTTTTCAGAGATACTTCTAGGGACCTAAAAGTTTTCAGTTCTCCCAAGGTGGTATGTTAAGGGGCGAGGTGTTTACTCCTTTCCTGGCCTGTGCTCTGGTCCACAAGTGACCACATGCACTCTTTTCTGTCTTGAAACTGTGAGGAGGATTTCCTCTCCACCGCCACTACAAGCTCCACCATGCCAGTGCTCCTCCTGGCCCCAGGGCAGCCACCCAGAACTGTGACCCAGATCTAAGCACAGACAAAACAAGAGAATTCTGCACCAGCAGAGAGATCCCTGCAATCCCCCTCTGATCAGCCACTCGATTACCCCTCAGTCTGTGGGTCAGAAGCTCTGGAAGCAGCTGCCGCCCACGAGGCTGCACTTGGGGACTGGGGCTTGAACTGCACTTCTCTCTTTCACCACAGATGCAGACTTTTCTCACTGACCTTCTAAGTTGTCTTTGGTGTTCATGGGTTGAGAAGTTTGGAAGCTGCTACAGCTGCCTGCGATTCAGTCCCCTGAGGCCTGCTCCAGGGTCGCTGCGGCCTGTGTGCCCACGCCAAACTTCTATCCCTGCTTGGCACAATATACCTTTCCATTCAGTAATCTAGGCTATCTTGGGCTGTAAATTTGTTTCACTATGTCTTTTTGTGGGTTCTGCTGCTTTAGAATTTGTTTAGAGCCATTTTTTCTAGGTATTTGGAGGTCTTTGGGGGAGAACTCAAGCAGGTCACTGCTTTTACTCAGCCATCTTGGCTCTGCCTCCCTCATCAAATTTTTCTTAAACTCCTACTATGTATAATGTGGTCACCACAGTCTTACTCTTATGCCTTGTCATGGCATGGAATTAATCTTGGGTGCTCAGAGGCCATAACATAGGAACATAAGCTAAAAAGGATCCAGAAAGAACCAAAAAAATGATGGACTATGTGGCTATTGGCCAAGGACCAGCCTAACTGAGTTCAGAAAAGCTCATGACCAGATTGGCTATAAAGTGTGACATTTTTCAGCTACCATGATTCTCAATGACTATTAACTAAATTGCTGGGTTCTTGACTTTCTTTGGTGGAATGACCACCTTCCTTAATGAAATTACCAACCTTCGGACTTTTCTTGAATATTCTAGGTTCTGTGCTAGTCACTGATGGAAATACAAACACAGAAAATGTTACAGGCTCTACTCTCAGGTAGCTTATAGCCAAGTAGTATAACAATCACAATAATGCAAATGAATTTTAACTCAAAAGCTTGTCTTTTGTTTGTGGCTAAGGCTATATGGCATTGAGCAAATGTAAGATGAGTATAAAAGCTGTAAAGCATCCTATCAAAGGAGATTATAGCATTATCTCTTGGGAAATGAAGTGATACAGGGAAGCTCATTTTCATTAGCAAATTTCCAGAGCACACAATTGAATTGCAAATCATATTCACCGAAATCTTTAGCTGAGCATTCCTGAAGCTTGGTTCCATGCAAATGTTAAACTGTACTCTTTTTTTAAACATGTTTTTGTGGGTATGATTAACTAAATTAAATGAAAATGTTTCCAGTGCAAGAATCAAAGGACAGTCAAAGATCCCCCAAGGTGGGGATTTTCAGTTTTGTTTTGTTTATTTATTTAATTTTGCTGAAAAATATTCTAGTCCCAAAGGCACTTAGTATTATAGTCCCAAAGTGTCTTAAGCACTTATCACTGCTCAAATGAAAGTCTTGACATTGAAGATGGCAATATGATATGCTGGAATGGGCATAGCCTTTGGAGTCAAAGGACTTTAATTGTTTAAATCTCAGTTTTGCTACTTATTACTTGTGTGATCTTGGGCAAGTCACTTAATATCTGTGGACCTCAGTTCCCTCACATGTAAAATGAGAGAATGAAGATTTATTGACCTCCAAGGTCCCCTTCCATCTTGAAAATCTGTAAACATATCCTTGCTTCAAATTTTGATTTTCTCATTCAGTTGCATGTGTTCAGTTGAATGATTGCTAGCACACACGACTTGTACTTTGAAGGGTAGTTGAATTCATGCTTTGTGTGAATGGGAAATTTTCAGTCCCCTGTGGAACACACAAAACCTTCCACCCACTCCACTAACACCACCTTTGTCTTAGAACCTTCCCAGAGGCCACCTGTGGGAACCTATCCCAGAGATATCTGTGTCAAGGCAGGAAACAGTGGCAAACATTCATCCTCAGGTTTCAAATGTGGGAAGTGATAAGTGCTGTGGAAATTAAGGCATTAGGCAGTATCTGATAAGGACGGAAATTGGAGGCAGGAAGATCTGGGTTTGAATACTGCCTCAGATATTCACTTGCTAATATTAACATGGAAAAGTAATTTAATTTCCCAGTGTTGCGGTTTCCTTTTCTGTAAAATAAATAAGCACCTCCCTCACAATATTGCTGTGAGGATCAATGTATATGAAGTCCTTTCCAAACCTTAAAGTGTCATATACATTTATATGTATGTATATATGTGTGTATGTACATATATGTGTATATGCATGCTTATGCACATGTGTGTATATACTTAACCTACTTTTCAAAGCCAATCAAAATCGATTTATTGGGCTGACCCCAAACAAATCACTTATCCTCTCAGTGATCTAGATCAGAGGTGTCAAACCTCTGTGTTGCCTTCCTGTATCAGATTAAAATATAGTTGGGAAATATTTAACAAAATAAATCAAAATGCTATAGAATATAGATAATGCAAGATGTGATTGTCCAAGTCATTATGTGGCTGGCAGGGACCCTTATGTAGGTTAGTGGCCTCCTTTATTTTTGCAATTGATACCCCTGAGCTAGGCAAATCTCTAGGACTATAAATGGCAGAGAAGGTGACGATGTGTACCGGTAGGAGTTTGTTCACCCGGGAGTTTCCTATAGCCAATGAAATGACATGTCCAAGACCTCTACTATTATTTATAGGAGAAGAGTTATTTGGGAAGTACTGCTGAGTCCATTTTTCTAAAAGTGTATATCATACTTTTTTTTTTTTAAAGATAACCCTCCAGGAGCCTAGAATTTGAAGAATTTTGTTGTGTTTGTCAACTCAGAGTTACTCTGAAATATGCAGGCAGAAGCTTGGAACAGAAATCCCAACCTGGTCATTTTAAACAGATGCAGTGGTCCCATGCCCAAACTTTTGCATTTCCAAACACAAAAGATGATGATCTATTAAGTCAGATGAATGCTATAGATAGCTGATGACGGAGCATCAGTAAGGGAGAAGATATAAAGGATGGTTCCTTCAATTAGATCCCCTAACACATTATTGCTTTGGAAGGGGAAAAGTTATCAATTACCCCAACCCAAATAAGTGTCAGTTTAAATGATAGATGCAGGAAACTCACAATGGAATCTGGTCATAGCAGGAAAGAAGCTATAATAATTTAACCCCATCCTTGTCAAAAGGATGGAGCTCAGAAAGTCTTATAACCCAAATCCAGTAAGTCAGTCACATGCAGGTATGGCTAAAAGTCAGCCTAGGGCAAAGCTGAGCCAGGCATGTAATGGAGCCAACTTCAATGGAATGAGCCCATTATTAAATGTTCAGTGTACTTACAACTTGGAGCTATAAATCGGGGCTTGATGTGTCCTTTTTATTGGTTGTCTAAAATTAAGAAAGTGATAGAGAAAATATTAATAATGTTGTTCAGGACTGTCCAACTCTTCACAAAACCTCATTTGCAGCTTTCTTCACAGAGATCCTGGAATGTTTCCCATTCCTTTCTCCAGCTCATTTTAAAGATGAGGAAACTAAGAGGTAAGTGACTTGCCCAGGGTCACATATCTAGTAAGTGTCTGAGACCCGATTTGAGCTCAGGAAGATGAGTTTTCCTAACTCAAGGCCCAACGCTCTATCTCCTATGCCACCTAGTATAATAATGCAGATTCAGTTTGAAAGTGTGAATCCTTCATCATGTAGTTGTAGATATAGATATACATCAGAGAGCTAGTTGTTAAACATTTACCAACTCACCTCATGGTCAAGCTATTATTCTGAAAATGTATCACTAATGCTAAACAGTACATAGACAGTTTCCCAACAGCATATGGCTTAGTGCTTCATAGAGCCAAGGTTTTTCACGATTCTGAACCAAGAGAAGAATTCTAAGGTCCTATCATCCTGGCTTCTTAACTCACTTCAACAACCCAACCACTTACTAAAAACCTACTATGTGCAAGACACATGTCTAGTGCTTTTGTATGCTTAGGACACATCTCCTATAGTTCTGGCTATGAAAATCAGCATAATCAGAAATAAAGGGATGGGAACTAGACCTAGGATTTTATTGGTATGGGAAACTCTAGTTAATAACCACTACAAATGTAGGTCAGTGACTTCTCTTAGAGACTTGCCTAGAGGGCAGAGAGGTTAAGTGATTAGCAGAGGATTAACCAGTCAGTATGTGACAGAGGCAGAATTTGATTTCAGGTCTTCCTGGCTCTGAGGTCAACCTTCTTTTCACCACCCCATGCCTGCTCTTAAGAGATAAAAGGAAGCAATAATAATAAATCACTCAGTCAAATCTCTGAGATGATATGTTGCAGAACGCTTGCTGATATGCGCTGATACAAAGATTTTTTTTCCCCCAGGAACTCCATATGCCAATGAAATCATAGGTCTGCACAATAATAATAGTAATTATAATAACTCCCATTTCTACAGCACTTTATAGGTTACAAAGTAGCTTTCTGTCAGCAAAGCCTAGTGACTTATACATTAGAGATATTTAACAAACACTTAATGGATTAGATTGCATTTTCTCACAGAAGCCTGTAAGATAGATGTATCATAAGGATTTTTTCTCCAGTTTTACAAATGGGAAAACTGAAGGTGAGTGATTAGTTCAGCAGTGGTATGAAAGAGCCTGTAAGATATTGAGCCAGGCTGTAAATTCAGGTCTCTTGCCTCCAAATCCAGGCCTTTCCCCAACTCTATTGTGGTTAAGTATAAGTTGGAAGGGTAATAATCAGTCCAATCCAGGAGCTTCCAATTATTTGAAAGTCAAGTGCCATTTTATTATATGGAGAAATTATAGAACAAATATGTGACATGGATGGAATCAAAGAACAGTAATTGATTCTGCCTGTCACTCAGACCCAAGTGTCAGCAGGGGATTCCTTTGTGTGAGTTAAATTATGATATTTTTAAAAGAGATGTTTAAGTCACAAATATCAAGTCTTTACACTTTATTTTACAGACATTCTTGACCATTTAGCTGGTTGGTAATTGCTACCATGGTTATATAAATACAGAAGAAATTCCAGATGATTCAACAGTGTGTGTGTGTGTGTGTGTGTGTGTGTGTGCGTGTGTGTGTGCGTGTTTCAAAGAAAAAAAAAGAAATATAAACAAGGACAACTTTCCTTTAAAATTCCTCCATAACAGTTGGCAGAAATTTGGCCAAAATGGATTTTGAGGGAGATCATTTGCTCTAAAATAGGTCTCTGAGCTGCTTTTGATTTTTCTCCCTGTCGCTTCTTTCTCTTGACCTGGAGGTTGTCACAGAGGCAGGAGTTGGATTGAACTAGGAAGATCTTCTCTGCATTGCCACACTCTCCCTGACCTTGCTAGGAGTTAACACTGGGCCCCCCACTCCCAGTCATCTCAACCAAGATCATCAACCTTCTTGGAAATCTCAGGAAACCCGATTTCTTGCTTAGCATCCTTATATCGCCATGATTCTCTTTCTGACTAAAGGTGAAGATGCTGATTTTGGTCTTGTTTGTCTATTATTTTGCCTTAGATCATGCATATGGAAATGTGCTTATCTTCCCTATAAGCTTTTCTACCCAACAGCTCCTCAGGGCATTAAGAGCTCATTATCAACTTGTTAAATAGGATTGCAGGTCAATCTCAGGCACCAAAAGTCTACTGTAGATAGGCCCTTAGTGACAGGATTATTTTTGTTCTCTGCTTCGGAATGCAATTTACATGCTAATTACTTTTTTTTTTTTTTTGAGCTCCACAGTACATCTAACACAGTTACCTGTGGAAATAGGTAATTCCCGTCTGCTCTCTCTCCAGGAAATCTAAATTTCTGTTACATTCCCCAACACAGTTATATTGATAAGCACTGTGCCATGTATTTATCTATCTGATCTGAAACAGGGAAGATTTTAAATTCATAGGATTTACGTGTGGTCTTCTAATACTACATCCTATAGAGGGTCAGGTTCATAGGGTAACATAGAGATTAAGACTTTCAAAAAAAAAATCTAAGAAGGTTTATTGCTTCGTTTGACTGAGCTAAGTCATGACAGTAGAGAGTACAGTAAACTCAGAAACCAATTCCACTTTCCAGAGACCACACTGAATGTCTTCCATTTTCCTCTCACACTCAAATTAACTCTTTTTTTTCCAACTATGCTAACCCAAGCACCCAGTAACCCAATGGTAGGCATTTCTAGCCATCTCATATGTCCCAAGTAGTTGTAGTAATTTGAAGTCTTACAAGTTTTTTTCTTCTTCTTTACTTTTTTTCAAATTTAATCAATTCATTCCATTTTTGTTAAGCACCTACTGTGTGCCAGGGACTATGGTAGGTGCTAGGAATGCAAAAACAGAAATGAAATGGACTCTGCTCTCAAGAAGTTTGCATTCTCAAAGGAGAGATAAAGATACCTATACAAAACGTATATCTATATCTATATCTATAATTATATGGATATCTATATCATCTGTATCTCCATTGTCTATCTGTATTTATATCCATAGATCTCAACCTTAATGTCTGTTTACACAAAAATACATCTAAAGTAACAACAAGATAACCAAGGGTGGGGAAGAGGTTAGCAACTGTGGCAACCAGGGAAGACTTCATACATAATTAGGCTGTTTTAGACCAGTCTAGCTCAAGCCAATCCAATACTGTGTTCAGTATTAGAGTGAAATCTAATAGTTACAGATTACAAAACATAATTAAAAAAAAAAACCTTGACTTAGAAGATTAAAAGAATACAATTCCTATCTGATAAAATAAGATGCTAATGCCACTAGCACCCTGCTACCTCCACATTCACCACAACAGCCACACCAAGTGACAAAGGTACGAAGATATCTCTGAAAGACAAGTGGAATTCTACTAAACATTTGAGTCATTGACTGCGTATAGGGTGTCTTTTTTATACTCACAGTCCTCCAGACCCAACAAGTCCTGAGCTTAGCCTCTTGGCCTCCTTGCCTCCTTGAAGGGAAACCATTCAAATTTTAATAAAGCAGAAGCTATTTCTATCAAAACAGCACTTGAGCTAAGTCTTGAAGGAAAAAGGATTCCAAAAAGTGAGGAGGGAGAACATTAAAGGTATAGGAGACAGCCAGGGCAAACTCATGGAAATTGGAAATGGAGTGCCACAAAAAGAAATTCACTAGTAAATACCTAAATCAATAAGCTTTTTTAAAGCACATATAAATACATACATATAGATACACACATATATATGTATGCATGTCTATATATGAATTGTGTGTACATATACATATATGTACATATACACATGCATACATGCACATATTTTATATTTATACACACACAAAGGTTGGTACCTAAAGAGAGTGTTAAACCATAAACATATAAGTATAGATTATATATAATGTGTATTAATTTTTTTTTTGCTCATTTGTTTATTTATTTAAATGAAAACAGGGGATAGCTTTAAGGAGACTCCTAGACATAGGAATACAAGGACAGTGGCAGCAAAGGAAGGATGCAATTAGGATAACTCTCTCAGAGCTATAGTTAACAGGTTCCAACCAGTACAGCAGCTGCCCCCACAAACCAGAGAAGCCCAGCACTAGGCAGGCTCCTATCCCCAAATCAGGGCCAGGGAAAGGATACAATCTGTATGTTCCAATCAGGGAGCAGTGCATTCATCAAGATCACTCAATGATCTCCACGACATCAGGCAAGCCAAATAACCTCCCTGGGCCTCAGTTTCCTCATCTATAAGATGAAAAGGTTAGACTAGATGGTCTCTGAGTTCCCTTCCTACACTAGATCTCAGATCTTGTGATTCTTTGATCCTATAGATGTAGATTAGAGGAGGGGCAGATCTCATCCAAGTAGCTTTGATCCTTTTCCTACCCCTCATTTCACAGGACCAGAGATGGAAATTACCTGTCCAAGTCCTCCATGTAGAGCTTGAGTCATGGAAATTTCAGGTATAAACAAATCTAGAAAATGGTAGGCAGGGAGAGCATTGCCTATAGCAGAGGCAGCCTGCCACAAGAGAAGCTGCCCTAATATATCTGCTTCTATCTATCTATCTATCTATCTATCTATCTATCTATCTATCTATCTATCTATCT